>NC_091286.1:22904759-23164759 GCF_032444005.1 Ranitomeya imitator | reverse complement strand
CTCCATACATGCCGTCACATGAAGGTTTGCTGTGTCTCCCATGCATGGAGCAGATACCAGGATACGGGCGGATATACGAGGAAACATAGACAGAGCGGTAGGTAGGAGGCCATCAACCCAGCAACCACTGGTGTGCATGACCAAACTGCCACAAACAGACACCATGTTGGTGGCATGAGGCCTGACGTCCTGTAGTGTGACCTGTGCTCACAGTGCTGTATTGGCAGGTCTGGCACTGACGCCCCATTCTTCTCACAGATGAGTACATGGGGCAGATGTGAGAGTCTGGAGACGTCGTGGTGAAAATCAACAACAATCATCCATCATACCTCATTGGTCAGTTGGTCAGGGATGGTGTTGTGAGGCTTGGAGGGCCACAGAAACCTCCATTTGATGGCCAACAGGTGCAGGACAATGCCCGACCTCGTGTGGTCAGAATGTAGAAGCAGGTCATGGATGTCTTAGTCATTGAGGTCATCAGCCGGCCCTCACTATCCCCAAACCTGAATCCAATTTAGAAACTCTGGGACACTACGGAATATTGGCATGGACTGTCCAGGAGCTTACTGACCACTGGTCCAGGTCTGGTCTGGTCCAGGTCTCAGAGGAGAATCCCCCCTTCCCAGAACACCATCCATGGTCTGATCAAGGGCATTATTAGGAATGCACACTCATAAGTTACACAAGATGAAATTAATGCTTTACTTTGATTTGGAATGGATATATACGCGTGTGTGTATATATGTAAGTATATACAGTATGTGTGTGTATATATATATACATATATCTATCATATGTTTGTGTATATATATTTATATATGTATATATATGTGTGTGTGTGTGTGTATATGTATATGTATATATATATATATATATATATATATATATATATATATATACACACACACATATACACACAGTACAGACTCTCTCACCCACAAAGCTCTCCACAGTTCTGCACCGCCTTATATCTCCTCTCTGTCTATCGCCCTACACGTGCCCTCCGTTCTACAAATGACCTAAGACTAACATCCCCTGTAATCCGAACCTCGCACCTCCGTCTACAAGACTTCTCTCGTGCTGCGCCAGCTGTCTGGAATGCGCTTCCCCAGACGATCAGACTGATACCTAGCCCCGACCTATTCAAGTGCGCTTTAAAAACCCATCTCTTCAAACAAGCCTACCACACCAACTACTCAGTAAACTAACTTTGCCCTGTTCCCTCCTTCCAAATATTACTCTGAATCTGCACCCTACTATTCATCTGTCCCCACACCCTCCATGCCCCCCACGATAACTGCACTTGATACTTGACTATTGCACTTAAATTGACTCTGTCACCTGAATTTGGAGGGAACAATCTTCAGCCATGGAGGCGGGGTTTTGGGGTGTTAGATTCACCCTTTCCTTACCCGCTGGCTGCATGCTGGCTGCAATATTGGATTGAAGTTCATTCTCTGTCCTCCGTAGTACATGCCTGCACAAGGTAATCTTGCCTTGCGCAGGCGTGTACTATGGAGGACAGAGAATGAACTTCAATCCAATAATGCAGCCAGCGGGTAAGGAAAGGGTGAATCAAACACCAGAAAATCCCGCCTCTATGGCTGAAGATTGTTCCCTCCAAATTCAGGTGACAGAGTCCTTTAAACACACGGGCTGATGACCAGATCATGCAGCTTTATATGAAAATCCCTATTTATTATATTTGCCACACCTGAAATAACAAGCACTTTTCACCTATTGTGTCCCCCCATTTCCTTGCAGATTGTAAGCGTGCGAGCAGGGACCTCACCCCTAATGTCACTGTTTAAATTGTCTTAACTTGTACTGAATTTATTGTCTGTACATGTCCCCGCTTAATTATAAAGTGCTGCGGAATATGTTGCCGCTATATAAATAAAAATTATTATTAAATACAAAATTATTACAGACCAAAAGTTTGGACACAACTTCTCATTTAAAGATTTTTCTGTATTTTCATGACTATGAAAATTGTACATTCACACTGAAGGCATCAAAACTATGAAATTAACACATGTGGAATTATATACTTAACAAAAAAGTGTGAAACAACTGAAATTATGTCTTATATTCTAGGTTCTTCAAAGTAGCCACCTTTTGCTTTGATGATTGCTTTGCACACTCTTGGCATTCTCTTTATTAGCTTCAAGAGGTAGTCACCGGGAATGGTCTTCCAACAATCTTGAAGGAGTTCCCAGAGATGCTTAGCACTTGTCGGCCCTTTTGCCTTCACTCTGCGGTCCAGCTCACCCCAAACCATCTCGATTGGGTTCAGGTCTGGTGACTGTGGAGGCCAGGTCATCTGGCGTAGCACCCCATCACTCTACCTTCTTGGTCAAATAGCCCTTACACAGCCTGGAGGTGTTTGGGGTCATTGTCCTGTTGAAAAATAAATGATGGTCCAACTAAATGCAAACCGGAGGGAATAGCATGCCGCTGCAAGATGCTGTGGTAGCCATGCTGGTTCAGTATGCCTTCAATTTAGAATAAATCCCCAACAGTGTCACCAGCAAAGCACCCGCACACCATCACACCTCCTCCTCCATGCTTCACGGTGGGAACCAGGCATGTAGAGTCCATCCGTTCACCTTTTCTGCGTCGCTCAAAGACGCGGTGGTTGGAACCAAAGATCTCAAATTTGGACTCATCAGACCAAAGCACAGATTTCCACTGGTCTAATGTCCATTCCTTGTGTTCTTTAGCCCAAACAAGTCTCTTCTGCTTGTTGCCTGTCCTTAGCAGTGGTTTCCTAGCAGCTATTTTACCATGAAGGCCTGCTGCACAAAGTCTCCTCTTAACAGTTGTTGTAGAGATGTGTCTGCTGCTAGAACTCTGTGTGGCATTGACCTGGTCTCTCATCTGAGCTGCTGTTAACCTGCGATTTCTGAGGCTGGTGACTCGGATAAACTTATCCTCAGAAGCAGAGGTGACTCTTGGTCTTCCTTTCCTGGGGCGGTCCTCATGTGAGCCAGTTTCTTTGTAGCACTTGATGGTTTTTGCCACTGCACTTGGGGACACTTTCAAAGTTTGCCCAAATTTTCGGACTGACTGACCTTCATTTCTTAAAGTAATGATGGCCGCTCGTTTTTCTTTACTTAGCTGCTTTTTTCTTGCCATAATACAAATTCTAACAGTCTATTCAGTAGGACTATCAGCTGTGTATCCACCAGACTTCTGCACAACACACCTGATGGTTCCAACCCCATTTATAAGGCAAAAAAATCCTACTTATTAAACCTGACAGGGCACACCTGTGAAGTGAAAACCATTCCCGTTGACAACCTCTTGAAGCTCATCAAGAGAATGCCAAGAGTGTGCAAAGCAGTCATCAAAGCAAAAGGTGGCTACTTTGAAGAACCTAGAATATAAGACATAATTTCAGTTGTTTCACACTTTTTCTAAGTATATAATTCCACATGCGATAATTCATAGTTTTGATGCCTTCAGTGTGAATGTACAATATCCATAGTCATGAAAATACAGAAAAATCTTTATACGAAGAGATGTGTACAAACTTTCGGTCTGTACTGTGTGTGTATATATATATATATTTCTTTTTGCAGATAGTCATTAAGGCAACGCCAATCTACTTGTCAAACGATCTGATGGATACGGGTAATATGTGCCCATTGAATACAGTAAATTCCCTGGAACACAGGATCACAGACATCAAGGTAACGTTCATCTAGAACTTCAGTATTTAGTTCCGTATCATGTCCTTACATTCTGCTGAGAAGGCCGGTGTTCTCACTGGCAGTAAACCTAGAGCGGGTGCGTGCTCCCTGTGGTGCCATCTGTTTCCTATGTATAGTGGGTCAGCAGGTGATGGAGACCACTGTGCCCGGGAGAGAACGCTGCCAACTACATCAGCTGGATGGGCAGTATCTTCTCATTTCATATTTGCTCATGTGTCGGAGGTTTGTCTTTTTTTTTTCTTTTCTATTCCTCTTTTCTTCCATTATATTGTTAGAGACTCCGATCCAAGAGGGTGTCGGGCCTCCTTTAGTCTTTCGAACCGCAGCAGTTCTCCGTCGCATAGATTGCTCGTATGTTGTAGTTGTTCTGCATGCATATCCGCTCACATGGATGAGATAGCTGCTAATTAGATGGAGGTACTGACCCAGAAAGGCTCCAGAAAGCTAAGATCTGAGGACTGGGAAGCAAGGAAAACTCGCTGATGTTCTCCTGGAAGCAATGGTTATATGACCTTGTGGTACTGTGCTGCTACCAAGAAGGGATGAACGTTGTTGGCACTTGGTCATCTGACGTTGTAGACTCTGCTAAGGAACATCAGGTTTTGGGTTCAGACCCGTTAGTTGGACACTGGCATTGTATTCACCTGTAGTTTTCTTCATTGAGCATAGCCTGTTCATTACTTTCCTCTGAACGATTCTTCACTTTCAGTAGAACGATTCTTTACATTCATCTCTCTCATTTTATTAAAACAATTTTTCAAAACCACCTTTGATACTTTCGTCAGACTGCTCCTTTACATCCTCCTCTGACCATTTTTGTAAGAACAAATTTTCACATCCTCCTTTAACCCCTTTAGTCAGAATGATTCCCCCAGTGATTCTTTCAGCAGAGCAATTCTTGACATCCTCCTCTGATCTTTTAATTAGAACAGTTCTTCACATCCACTTCTAACCTTTCATCAGAACAGTTTTTCACACCCTCTCTTGAACTTTTCATCAGTACGATTCTTAACATTATCCTCCGTTCTAGTTGTCAGAACGATTCTTAACATTCTCTTCTCCCATGTCATCACAATAAATTCTTCGCCACCCATTCTGATCCCTTCATCACAATTCTTTACATCTTTCTCTGACCCTTTCTTTATAAATGATTCTTCACCTCCTCAGACACTTTTCCATCGTACGATTCCTCACCTGATTACCAATGCATGATGCGTCGTCTTTTTTTTAACTTAAGTAAATGTTTATTAAAAATATCAGCACAATTTACACATTATATTCTTGTTTTCAATACAAACATTCCCCCCTAACCAATCCCCATCATTCCCAACTTTTCCCGCCCCCGCCCAAGAAGACAGCAAACTTACCAACGGATCCCTTGGCACCTTGCATCTATACGCTCCTTCCATGCGACTCAAAACCACCAGCCAAAAAGCAGCCAGTCTCGGACAGGTCCACATCATATGAAATATATCAGCATTTATAGTCTTACACATTGGGCACTCAGTCAGCACGCAGACCTGCTTTATATAATATTTCCAGGGATTTGTAGACCCTGTGCACTATAGAGAGCTGCGACAGCCTATGCGGTTCGCTCAGTGACAGTCGTGGAACCCACTCCAGCACCGACTCCCAAATTTCGTTTTCCAATGGGCCCAGATCCCTCTCACATTTAGCTTTCGCATTTATCGGAAATCCCAAAAGGTAAGTATGCAGTAAATCTTAATAAAGAGTGGAGATGACCCCCCTAGTAGTCCCTTCCCCGCACACATATTCCAACAATATATCCCTTTGGATTCTAATGCATCCATCCCTATTCTGAGCTCCAAATACGTGTCTCATCTGCACATATTGATATTCCCCCGAAGACCCAAGATCAAAATCCGCCTGCAGTTGGGAAAAGGATTTCAGCTCCCGCTGCTCAAGTATTTGATACACATATTGAATCCCCTTGGCCTGCCACTCTGGTAATACCCATAAGGCCACAGACTCAGGTAGGTTATTATTATGGCATAGCGGGGAGAACCTGGTTAGTCCCGTGATGCCACGATTTTGGTTCAATCTACCCCACAGCTTACCTATCAAAAATATAGTTGGATACAATTTCCCCAATGCCCCCAGGGATCCATCCTCTAGACACTGTACTACTGGCCTTCTTTTCGTCACCTTTTCCACCAATTGCTGTACCGCACTGGACGACCCCTCATGCGCCCAGCCCTTTAAATGCTGACACTGGGCTGCAAGAAAATAAACTTCAGGATTGGGCAAAGCCGAACCCCCATCTTCCTTGGGTCGCTGAAGCGTCTCCAGTCTGATACGTGGATAATGTCTCCCCCCATACCATTTTCCTGAACATGGAATTAATCTGTCTAAATTTTCCACGCGATATCCACACTGGCGCATTATGGAGAATATATAGTAATTTTGGCATCAAAGTCATTTTAATAAGGTTAACCCTGCCCACCACTGACTAGTGCAACTTTATCCAAGCATCTACTTTTGCCTTAATGTCGCCTAAAACCGGAGTCAGATTTCTATGAACGTACAAGTATTTAAATTGACTAACCACCTTAAGTCTACTTTCACACTAGCGTCGTACGACGCACGTCACATTGCGACGTTGCAACGTACCGACGCATACTGTGAAAGGGCCGCACAACGGGGGCAGCAGATGCAGTTTTTCAACGCATCCGCTGCCCCATTCTGAGCTGCGGGGAGGAGGGGCGGAGTTCCGGCCGCGCATGCGCGGTCGGAAATGGCGGACACGACGCACCAAAAAACATTACATGCAACGTTTTTTGGTTTCGACGGTCCGCCAAAACACGACGCAACCGTCGCACGACGGGGGTCCCAGCCCCTCCAGAAAAGTCACTGTGTCTCCCGCCAACGCGTCAACCCGAAGAATATAGGTCCGCGTAAAAATCGGCAAAGACCCTCGCGATCTCTGAATTTTCGGAGACTCTAATGTCACTCCCAGAAGCCAGGAAATGGACAAACGAAGTACTCCTCTGGGCAGAAGCCACCAGCGACAGCATGTGGCCCGCAGTTTCACCCTCCTGAAAATAAGCCAGTCTCTGAAACTCACGCTTCCTTTCCGCCTTTCTTAACAGAATTTCCTGTAGATGATTTTGAGCTGTTTTCAATCTATTCCCAGCCTCAGGAGTGCCCTTTGTTACCATCTCATCCTCCGCCGCCGTCGGCCCATCAATCGCTACCTTCTCCGCCTCTCTTGTCTTCCGCTTACATCTACGGATATCTCTGAACAGCAGCCCCCTTAAGTACGCCTTCATGGCCTCCCATACCGTAAGGGCGTCTGTGCTCCCATCATTCAGCAAAAAGAATTCCGTCACCTCCTGTTTTATTTTATGTAAATCTATACTATTCAACCAGTTAGGGTGAATCTTCCACTCTCTCCTGTTTGTAGCCTGCACCTCCAGCAATCGGAACTCCACCTCAATTGGACTATGGTCTGAGAGGGCCCTAGGTAAGTACCGCACACCCCCCACCATTGTGTCCAACAGACGATTGCCCAGAGCCAGATCAATCCTGGACAGAGTACTATGGGCCGGCGAATAACATGAATATCCCCTTTCCTCAACGTGTCTAACTCTCCATAGGTCAGTCATACCAATTTCACGAATATAAGTCCCAAACGTAGTAATGTGTCCCACCGTCCTATTCTGGGAATTTTTATTTTTGTCCCAAAAATCATCACAGATATTATTGAGATCCCCAATGATTAGAAATGGTGTCGGGGCCCCAGCGTTCCACCCGTTCCAGCACCTCTCTAATTTTCTTACTTGAGTACGGGGGCGGAATATACATTGCCGCTATGCACATCAACCCTCCATTTATTTTACATTTTACCACCACACACTGACCGTCCACATCCACCTGCACTTTCACCTCTTCATAATGCACAGACACAGAATGGTATGCCCTCTGTATCCAGCGCCTATTTAATACATCCACCCTCTCCCGCACGAAGTGCGTCACCAGCAGGCAAATCATTGAAGCGTATGATGCGTCTTCTTTAACACATCTGTATAGCAGAGGTATTCCCGGTCTGACGCTGGGTCTCCTGGCCTAAAATAACGGGAGCATATCGGTCTTATGCTGTCAGTTCAGGTCAGGTTGGCAATTGTGGTTACAACTAGTGTTGAGCGATACCTTCCGATATTTGAAAGTATCGGTATCGGATGGTATCGGCCGATACCGGCAAAATATCGGATCTCGCCGATGTCGAGTTCCGATACCAATACAAGTCAATGGGACACAAATATCGGAATGTATCCTCGATGGTTCCAAGGGTCTGGAGGAGAGGAAACTCTCCTTCAGGCCCTGGGATCCATATTCATGTAAAAAATAAAGAATAAAAATAAAAAATATGGCTATACTCACTCCTCCGAAGAACCCTGGCTGTCACCGCTGCGAGCGTCCGCCTCCGTTCCTGAGAATTGCAGAGAGTGAAGGACCTTCGATGACATCGCGGTCACCTGACCGGTCACCTGACCGCGACGTCATCGAAGGTCCTTCACTCACTACATTCTCAGGAACAGAGGCGGACGCTCGCAGCGGTGACAGCCAGGGTTCTTCGGAGGGGTGAGTATAGCCATATTTTTTATTTTTATTCTTTATTTTTTACATGAATATGGATCCCAGGGCCTGAAGGAGAGTCTCCTCTCCTCCAGACCCTTGGAACCATACGCACCGCACACTCGGATACCGATTTCCGATATCACAAAAATATCGGATCTCGGTATCGGAATTCCGATACAGCAAATATCGGCCGATACCCGATACTTGCAGTATCGGAATGCTCAACACTAGTTACAACACGGACTGTAAAATACCACCGTTGTGTGGATCAAATGTAAACTGGCGATACGAACGTGACTATTTTCACAGCTTAATGCGTTATTGCCGATTAGAATTGAGTAAATATTCTGCATTTTATTCCTTTTTATCTTTCGCATTCTTGTAGTCCTGTCTATGGAAAAGGTACAACCAGTCATATCAAAGCCTTGACCTGAGCGATCTTGAAAATGATCCAGGTAAGAAGCGTCTGACTTACAACTTATATGAATGAGTTCAGGTTCAGTGTGGGTAAAATTACAGTTAATCATCTTTTCGGTACTGATAATCTACGACATCAAATGTTCAGGGGGAAGAAGGATGAATACAACTCCAAGAACACCATCCCAAACATGAAGCATGGTGGAGGAAACATCCTACTTTGGGGATGCTTTTCTGCAAAAGGGACATGACAACTGCACCGTATTAAAGGGAGGATAGATGGGGTCATATATCGCGAAATGTTTGCAAAGAACCATCTGGGTGTAATAACATGCCGGCATTATATGTTCTAAGGGGAGTTAAACTAGGAGAGTCCCCTGTAGAGAAGGATCTGGGTGTAACAGTGGGCATCATATATCATTCCAGGTACTCACTGGAATAGGTAATGGGGTGCCAGGGAATTACCATGACATCCAAGAGCCTACTGAAGGCCACATGGCTACCATGTTGGTAAATCTGGCCGGGCTTCATAGGAGACCATTATTTTAGCTATCTACTACAAATCGGTAGTATTGTATTATATATGGAACAAGTGATCTAACAATCCCAGGTTGAGGTCCCCTAAGGGGACTAAAAAAAAAGTACATGAAATTATAAAAAAATAAAAATAAAATATTAATATAAAATATTATATATAAATAAATAGTACATGAAATTGTAAACCTATATATGAATATATAGTGAACCAAAGGTAGATGGACAGTAACTAACTAAAATAAACCCTATAGAGACAGAATCTAAAAAAAAAATAAAAATCACATTGTATGATTTTTACATAATTAATTTGCGTTTTATTGCATGAAATAAGTATTTGATCACCGACCAACCAGGAAGAAATCTGGCTCTCACAGACCTGTTAGTTTTTCTTTAAGAAGCCTCCTACTCTGCACCTGTTTGAACTCGTTACCTGTATAAATGACCCCTGTCCACACAGTCAATCACGCTCCAACCTCTCCACCATGGCCAAGACCCAAAAAGCTGTCTAAGGACACCATGGACAAAATCGTAGACCTGCACAAAGCTGGGATACAGGACAATAGGCAAGCAGCTTGGTGAGAAGGTGACAACTGATTGCAAAAATTATTAGAAAATGGAAGAAACACAAGATGACTGTCAATCTTTCTCGGCCTGGTGCCTCCATGCAAGATCTCATCTTTTGGGGGAAGGATGCTTGTGAGAAAGGTCAGGAATCAGCCCAGAACTACACTGCAGGACCTGATCAACGACCTGAAGAGAGCTGGGACCACAGTCTCAAACGTTATTGTTAGTAACACACTAGGCCGTCATGGATTAAAATCCTGCAGGGCACACAAGGTCCCCCTGCTCACAACAGCACATGTCCAGACCTGTTTAAGTTCGCCAATGATCATCTGGATGATGCAGAGGAGGCATCGGAGAAGATCATGTGGTCAGATGAGACCAAACTAGAACTTTTTGGTTTCACCTCCACTCGCCGTGTTTGGAGGAAGAAGTATGAGCACAACCCTAAGAACACCGTCCCAACCGTGAAGCATGGTGGGGGAAACATCATACTTTGTGGGTGCTTTTCTGCAAAGGGGACAGGGCGACTGAACCATATTGTAGGGAGGATGGATGGGGTTATGTATCGCGAGATTTTGGCCAACAACTTCCTTCCCACAGTAAGAGCCTTGAAGATGATTCGTGGCTGGGTCTTCCAGCATGACAATGACCCAAAACACACAGTCAGGACAACTAAGGAGTGGCTCCATAAGAAGCATTTCAAGGTCCTGGAGTGGCCTAGCCAGTCTCCAGACCTGAACCCTATAGAAAATCTTTGGCGAGATCTGAAACTCAATGTTGCTCATCGACAACCCCAAAATCAGAAATATCTGGAGAAGATCTGTATGGAGGAGGGGGCCAAAATCCCTACTTATTTTCCCCACTGTATATATGTATACCCCTCAATAAACAAATCTCACCCCATTTTTCCTAATTTAAAATAGAGATTAAAAAAGTTAAACTATTTTTATCTTTTGTAGAAGTTATGAGGCTGGGTAGTGTCTGTGTGAGCAGGAAGGGGTTAAAGGCAGAATGCTTGGTATTAAATGTCCGTGCAGCAGCGAGGGTAATGCAATTAACCCCCAGACCCCAGAGCCGCAGCAGATCAATGTCAGGTGCACCAAGGTTCCCATTGTGTTGCTACATTGTTTTCTGGCACAGCTCCCTGCTTACAATTGCTTTTGGCACCCAGCCGTCTGTGTCATGTGTGGCCATTGGTTACATTGTGTACGCGTCGAGGAAAGTCTGTGAATAAATGCTGAACGCTTCCAGGATTTCTGCATTGTGCATTGAAAATACAATGTGTTGTGAACCTGAGAAATTGCACAGTGCTATGAGGCGATGTCTGATGAATCAGGTCATCTGTGCTCAGACATCACCGCAGGAAGGTGGCTGCTGGTGCCCTCTGGTGGACAGTGGGGAGTATAACAGGCCAATCATTCATTACTGATCCTGAGTTACATCCTGTATTATACTTCAGAGCTGCACTCACTATTCTGCTGGTGCAGTCACTGTGTACATACATTACATTACTGATCCTGAGTTACATCCTGTATTATACTCCAGAGCTGCACTCACTATTCTGCTGGTGCAGTCACTGTGTACATACATTACATTACTGATCCTGGGTTACATCCTGTATTATACTCCAGAGCTGCACTCACTATTCTGCTGGTGCAGTCACTGTGTACATACATTACATTACTGATCCTGAGTTACATCCTGTATTATACCCCAGAGCTGCTCTCACTATTCTGCTGGTGCAGTCACTGTGTACATACATTACATTACTGATCCTGAGTTACATCCTGTATTATACCCCAGAGCTGCACTCACTATTCTGCTGGTGCAGTCACTGTGTACATACATTACATTACTGATCCGGAGTTACATCCTGTATTATACTCCAGAGCTGCACTCCCTATTCTGCTGGTGCATTCACTGTGTACATACATTACATTACTGATCCTGGGTTACATCCTGTATTATACTCCAGAGCTGCACTCACTATTCTGCTGGTGCATTCACTGTGTACATACATTACATTACTGATCCTGAGTTACATCCTGTATTATACCCCAGAGCTGCACTCACTATTCTGCTGGTGCAGTCACTGTGTACATACATTACATTACTGATCCTGAGTTACATCCTGTATTATTCTCCAGAGCTGCACTCACTATTCTGGTGGTGCAGTCACTGTGTACATACATTACATTACTGATCCTGAGTTACATCCTGTATTATACCACAGAGCTGCACTCACTATTCTGCTGGTGCAGTCACTGTGGACATACATTACATTACTGATCCTGAGTTACATCCTGTATTATACCACAGAGCTGCACTCACTATTCTGCTGGTGCAGTCACTGTGGACATACATTACATTACTGATCCTGAGTTACCTCCTGTATTATACCCCAGAGCTGCACTCACTATTCTGCTGGTGCAGTCACTGTGTACATACATTACTGATCCTGATTTACATCCTGTATTATACCCCAGAGCTGCACTCACTATTCTGCTGGTGCATTCACTGTGTACATACATTACTGATCCTGAGTTACATCCTGTATTATACCCCAGAGCTGCACTCACTATTCTGCTGGTGCATTCACTGTGTACATACATTACTGATCCTGAGTTACATCCTGTATTATACCCCAGAGCTGCACTCACTATTCTGCTGGTGCATTCACTGTGTACATACATTACTGATCCTGAGTTACATCCTGTATTATACCCCAGAGCTGCACTCACTATTCTGCTGGTGCAGTCACTGTGTACATACATTACATTACTGATCCTGAGTTACATCCTGTATTATACCCCAGAGCTGCACTCACTATTCTGCTGGTGCAGTCACTGTGTACATACATTATATTACTGATCCTGAGTTACATCCTGTATTATACCCCAGAGCTGCACTCACTATTCTGTTGGTGCTGTCACTGTGTACATACATTACATTACTGATCCTGAGTTACCTCCTGTATTATACCCCAGAGCTGCACTCACTATTCTGCTGGTGCAGTCACTGTGTACATACATTACTGATCCTGAGTTACATCCTGTATTATACCCCAGAGCTGCACTCACTATTCTGCTGGTGCAGTCACTGTGTACATACATTACATTACTGATCCTGAGTTACATCCTGTATTATTCTCCAGAGCTGCACTCACTATTCTGGTGGTGCAGTCACTGTGTACATACATTACATTACTGATCCTGAGTTACATCCTGTATTATACCCCAGAGCTGCACTCACTATTCTGCTGGTGCAGTCACTGTGGACATACATTACATTACTGATCCTGAGTTACATCCTGTATTATACCCCAGAGCTGCACTCACTATTCTGCTGGTGCAGTCACTGTGTACATACATTACATTACTGATCCTGAGTTACATCCTGTATTATACCCCAGAGCTGCACTCACTATTCTGCTGGTGCAGTCACTGTGTTCATACATTACATAACTCAGGATCAGTAACATCCTGTATTATACTCCAGAGCTGCACTCACTATTCTGCTGGTGCAGTCACTGTGTACATACATTACATTACTGATCCTGAGTTACATCCTGTATTATTCTTTAACTGTATAGCAGTAATGTGTGGGCACTATATGACGGTATGTTGTAGGTACTGTATAGAAGTAATGTGTGGGCACTATATGACGGTATGTTGTAGGTACTGTATAGCAGTAATGTGTGGGCACTATATGACGGTATGTTGTAGGTACTGTATAGAAGTAATGTGTGGGCACTATATGACGGTATGTTGTAGGTACTGTATAGCAGTAATGTGTGGGCACTATATGACGGTATGTTGTAGGTACTGTATAGAAGTAATGTGTGGGCACTATATGACGGTATGTTGTAGGTACTGTATAGCAGTAATGTGTGGGCACTATATGACGGTATGTTGTAGGTACTGTATAGCAGTAATGTGTGGGCACTATATGACGGTATGTTGTAGGTACTGTATAGCAGTAATGTGTGGGCACTATATGACGGTATGTGTCAGGTACTGTATAGCAGTAATGTGTGGGCACTATATGATGGTATGTTGTAGGTACTGTATAGCAGTAATGTGTGGGCACTATATGACGGTATGTGTCAGGTACTGTATAGCAGTAATGTGTGGGCACTATATGATGGTATGTGTCAGGTACTGTATAGCAGTAATGTGTGGGCACTATATGACGGTATGTGTCAGGTACTGTATAGCAGTAATGTGTCGGCACTATATGACGGTATGTGTCAGGTACTGTATAGCAGTAATGTGTGGGCACTATATGATGGTATGTGTCAGGTACTGTATAGCAGTAATGTGTGGGCACTATATGACGGTATGTGTCAGGTACTGTATAGCAGTAATGTGTGGGCACTATATGACGGTATGTGTCAGGTACTGTATAGCAGTAATGTGTGGGCACTATATGATGGTATGTTGTAGGTACTGTATAGAAGTAATGGGTGGGCACTATATGATGGTATGTTGTAGGTACTGTATTATTATTATTTATTGTTATAGCGCCATTTATTCCATGGCGCTTTACATGTGAGGAGGGGTATACATAAAAACAAGTACAATAATCTTAAACAATACAAGTCATAACTGGTACAGGAGGAATGAGGACCCTGCCCGCGAGGGCTCACAATCTACAAGGGATGGGTGAGGATACAGGAGGAGAGAGGACCCTGCCTGCGAGGGCTCACAATCTACAAGGGATGGGTGAGGATACAGGAGGAGTGAGGATCCTGCCCGCGAGGGCCCACAATCTACAAGGGATGGGTGAGGATACAGGAGGAGAGAGGACCCTGCCCGCGAGGGCTCACAATCTACAAGGGATGGGTAAGGATACAGTAGGTGAGGATAGAGCTGGTCGTGCAGCGGTTTGGTCGATCGGTGGTTACTGCAGGTTGTAGGCTTGGAAGAGGTGGGTCTTCAGGTTCTTTTTGAAGGTTTCGATGGTAGGTGAGAGTCTGATGTGTTGTGGTAGAGGGTTCCAGAGTAGGGGTGATGCGCGAGAGAAATCTTGTATACGATTGTGGGAAGAGGAGATAAGAGGGGAGTAGAGAAGGAGATCTTGTGAGGATCGGAGGTTGCGTGTAGGTAAGTACCGGGAGACGAGGTCACAGATGTATGGAGAAGACAGGTTGTGGATGGCTTTGTATGTCATGGTTAGGGTTTTGTACTGGAGTCTCTGGGTAATGGGGAGCCAGTGAAGGGATTGACAGAGGGGAGAAGCTGGGGAATAGCGGGGGGACAGGTGGATTAGTCGGGCAGCAGAGTTTAGAATAGATTGGAGGGGTGCGAGAGTGTTAGAGGGGAGGCCACAGAGCAGGAGGTTACAGTAGTCGAGGCGGGAGATGATGAGGGCATGGACTAGGGTTTTTGCAGATTCTTGGTTAAGGAACGTACGGATCTCTGAAAAATTTTTGAGTTGGAGGCGGCAGGAAGTGGAAAGGGTTTGGATATGCGGTTTGAAGGAGAGATCAGCGTCAAGGATTACCCCGAAGCAGCGAGCTTGTGGGACTGGGGAGAGTGGGCAGCCGTTTACTGTAATGGATAGGTTCGTTGGGGGGTCGCGTGAGATGGGGGAAGATGATGAATTCGGTTTTGTCCATGTTAAGTTTTAGAAATCTAGCGGAGAAGAAGGATGAAATAGCGGATAGACATTGAGGGATTCTGGTTAGAAGGGAGGTGATATCTGGTCCGGAGATGTAGATCTGTGTGTCATCAGCATAGAGATGATACTGAAAACCGTGAGATTCTATGAGCTGTCCCAGGCCAAAGGTGTAAATGGAGAAGAGCAGGGGCCCAAGGACTGAACCTTGCGGGACTCTGACAGATAGGGGGCGAGGCGAGGAGGTGGTGTGTGAGTGGGAGACGCTGAATGTCCGGTCTGTTAGGTATGACGAGATCCAGGATAGGGCCAAGTCTGTGAGGCCAAGGGATGAGAGGGTCTGTAATAATAGGGAATGGTCCACTATGTCAAAGGCAGAGGACAGGTCCAGGAGGAGGAGGACAGAGTAGTGTCGCTTGCTCTTGGCGGTTAAAAGGTCATTGGTGACCTTAGTTAGAGCAGTTTCAGTGGAATGGTGTGACCGGAAGCCTGATTGTAAGTGGTCGAAAAGGGATCAGCAAGATAGATGTGAGGACAGTTCAAGATGGACGTGTTGTTCCAGTAGTTTGGAGGCATAGGGGAGAAGTGATATAGGGCGATAGCTAGATACAGAGGATGGGTCAAGAGAGGGCTTTTTGAGGATAGGTGTGATTGAGGCATGTTTAAAGGGGAATACACCATTTGTTAGTGATAGGTTGAAGACATGGGTTACGGTTGGGATGAAGACTGTGGCGAGGTTTGGGAAGAAGTGGGAAGGGATCGGGTCAAGTGCCCAGGTGGTGAGATGCGATCTTGAGAGTAGAGTGGAGAGTCGATCTTCTGTAATGGTGGAGAAGTTGGTTTTGGATGGAGGTGGAGGGCTGGGTAGTTGGGAGGAAGGGCTCTGGGGGTTGTCCACTAAAACGGTCTCTGATGTTCTCAATCTTCTGCTTGAAAAATGAGGCAAAGTCTTCAGCTGAGATGAGTGGGGAGGGAGGAGGTGCTGGGGGACGGAGGAGAGAATTGAAGGTGTTGAATAACTGTTTAGGGTTGTGAGACAGGGAGGATATGAGAGATGAGAAGTAGGTTTGTTTAGCTGTGGCGAGTGTGGTCTTGAAAGTAGTGAGGGACTGTTTGAATGCGATGTAGTGCTCGTTGGACTGGGATCTTTTCCATCTGCGCTGAGCAGCCCTGGAAGCTCGCCTCAGATATTTGGTCAGGCTGGTGTGCCAGGGCTGTCTGTTGATTTTGCGAGCTTTGGTATTTGTGAGAGGGGCGACCGATTCCAAAGCTACAGCTATATGGTGTTATATAGAGCGTCAGCGTCATCCGCATTGTGTAGGGAACTTATGTCTGTGAGAGGGAGGAGGGATTCAGAGAGTGAGTGTAGATCAAGGTGTTTAAGATGTCTGAGGGTGTGAAAGTTTGTGGGGTGGGGATTGTAGACAAGGAGTGGAGAGGGAAGAGAATGTGAGTAGATTGTGGTCAGAAAGAGGAAGAGGTGAGTTAGAGAGGTTAGATAGGGAGCAGAGGCGGGTGAAGATGAGGTCCAATGTGTGACCATCTTTGTGGGTGGTTGTAGAAGACCATTGAGTGAGGCCAAAGGAGGAAAGTGTTAGCAGGTGGGAGCATGAGGGGGCTGTCTGTGTTTGGAGACAGAGGATTGTATTTTGAGGAACAGTTCTGAGGAGGAGGTGAGATGGATGCGGAGGATTGAGGAAGAGATGAACAGTTCCTTACTAGGTGTAGGGATTAGGGGATGTAGCAGAAAGTGAAGGATTATAGGGGTGAGAGTGACAACAAACAGAAACATTGTTTACAGTGACTGTGTCCAGTTACCGTCAGTTCCAATTCTGGTTTTAATTCTACATTAATCTTCACACTTCTAGGACACACTTATAGGAATCACGCTGCAGACTAAAGTCATTGCAGACCTGTACTATGCAATATATGTACAACTGAGTGCATTCTGGTGTGAAGCAGAGAGGAGTGGTCTCTGTCCATCTTGGTCAGAGAATTAAAAGCAGATGCATATAATCAAGCCAGAGTATGTGTCAGGTACTGTATAGCAGTAATGTGTGGGCACTATATGACGGCATTTTTCATACCTACCGTGTATAACTTTTACAATGACAAGACGGTGTGCAGAACTGGTGGGGTCCTTCTTTGCTGTTGGCTCCATTGTGTTGCCTGCACCGTGTCTTATCCTCAGTAATGTTATTTCCTTTTCTTAGATTTGCTTTCTGCCAATATTATGCTTTCGTTGAACCATCCTCCTGCCACAGAAGTTGTCCTGCAGATCATCTCGGAGTGTTACCCCCAGGTAATCATACAATTAATTACAGCCCCATCTGTGACCTCATCCTCACTAGCCTGTGCTACTAGTAATCCTGGGGGACCATTCTAGGACCCCCACAATCTCTTCACAGCGCCACCCCTGCCCATAGGCTTGGTGTGGTATTGCAGCTCGGCTCCATCACATCAATGCAGCCGATCTGCAAATCCAGACGTTACATGAGGTGCCTTGTGCTTGAACCAAGGCGGCCATGTCTTCCAAACTCCGACTATCGTCTGCATCTATGATAGACCACCCATTACCAGGAAATTAGCACTTCACCTGTTTTCTTGGAGATAAGCGGCGCCTAGGGTGTCTGGCAGCCATTTATGATGATGTTGGGGGCATTGCCTGTATGAAGTCTGCGGCACCTAATACCAGTATGACCAGTGCGGACCCCCATTTCAGTGCTGTCATGCCGCTTCTCTGCCTTTTGCTTTCAGAATCTTCTATGAAATAGTATATTGATATATATATATATTTATTTATAATACTAATAATCTTTATTTATATAGCGCCAACATATTCCGCAGCGCTTTACAGTTTAACAGTTTCAAACACAACAGTCATAGCTAACAATGTTAACAATACAGTAATAAAGCAAAATAAGACGACCCTGCTCGTGAGAGCTTACAATCTACAATGAGGTGGGGGAGATGCAAAGTACAGGTGTGTATTTACAGTGATGTATTTACAATGATGGTCCAGCCATCTTCATGGAGTGGGGGGTAGATGGAGATACTGAATGGGCTACACAAACACACAAACATAAAATGAGTTTGATTAGGGAACGTGATAGGCCGCTCTGAACAAATGTGTTTTGAGCGAGCGCCTAAAACTATGCAAGTTGTGGATGGTCCTAATATCTTGGGGTAGAGCATTCCAGAGGATTGGCGCAGCACAGGAGAAGTCTTGTAGTCGGGAGTGGGAGGTACGGATTAGTGCAGAGGTTAGTCGAAAGTCGTTTGCAGAGCGCAGTGGTTGGCTAGGCCGATAGACAGAAATGAGGGAGGAGATGTAAGGGGGTGCTGCACTATGGAGAGCTTTGTGAGTGAGAACAAGTACTTTGAATTGTATCCTGTAATGAATGGGCAGCCAGTGTAACGACTGGCGAAGAGCGGACGCGTCCGAGTAACGATTAGCCAAATGGACGACCCTGGCTGCTGCATTAAGGATGGACTGGAGAGGGGAAAGTCGAGCAAGAGGGAGGCCAATTAATAGAGCGTTACAGTAGTCCAGGTGGGAGTGGATCAGGGCGACAGTAAGGGTTTTTGTTGTTTCCATGGTGAGAAAAGGGCGGATTCTAGAGATGTTCTTTAGGTGTAAGCGGCACGAGCGGGCAAGAGATTGTATGTGGGAGGTGAAGGAGAGATCAGAGTCAAACATAACACCCAGACAGCGCGCCTGCTGCCGGGGTGTTATTATGGTGCCACCCACGGAGAGGGAAATGTCAGATTTAGGGAGGTTAGTAGAAGGCGGGAGCAGAAGAAGTTCAGTTTTGGAGAGGTTGAGTTTCAGATAGAGAGCAGACATGATGTTGGAGACTGCGGACAGACAGTCAGTGGTGTTCTGTAGTACAGCGGGGGTAAGGTCAGGGGATGACGTATATAGTTGTGTGTCATCAGCGTAAAGATGGTACTGAAAGCCAAATCTGCTGATGGTCTGTCCAATTGGGGCTGTGTAGAGGGAGAAGAGAAGGGGGCCAAGGACTGAGCCCTGAGGTACCCCGACAGCGAGAGGAAGAGGAGATGAAGTGGAGCCAGAGAACAGAACACTGAAGGAGCGGTCAGAAAGATAGGAGGAGAACCAGGAGAGAGCAGTGTCCTTAATGCCTAGTGACTGGAGCCTAGAGAGCAGGAGAGGGTGGTCAACAGTGACGAAAGCTGCAGAGAGGTCGAGAAGAATGAGCAGAGAGTGGTCACCATTACGTTTTGCTGTCAGAAGGTCATTGGTCACTTTGATGAGTGCAGTTTCTGTCGAATGTAGGGGGCGGAAACCGGACTGTGAAGGGTCTAGGAGGGAGTGAGTGGAGAGGTAACGGGTAAGGCGGGAGTATATCAGGCGCTCCAGGAGTTTTGAGATGAAGGGGAGATTGGAGACCGGTCTGTAGTTGTTTGTGCAGGATGGGTCAAGGGTGGGTTTTTTTAGTAATGGAGTAATGATAGAGTGTTTGAAGGAGGAGGGAAAAATGCCAGAGGAAAGGGAGAGATTAAAAATTGTAGTTAGGTGAGTTGTGACGGCTGGAGAGAGAGACTGGAGGAGGTGTGAGGGAATGGGGTCGGTGGTGCATGTAGTCGGGCAAGAAGAGGAGAGGAGCCTGGAGACTTCTTCTTCTGTGATGGGATCGAATGTGGAGAGTGAGCCAGGGGAAATGAGGGGAGGGATGGGAGTCACTGAACTTGGTGATTGGGAGCGGATTTCCTGACGGATATTATCTATTTTCTCTATAAAATGGGAGGCCAGGTCACCAGCACAAATGTCTGTGATATGGTCTTGTGCTTTTGGCCTGAGCAGGGAGTGAAAGGTGTTAAAAAGTTTCTTGGGGTTGTTGGATAGTGAGGAGATCAGGGTGGTGTAGTAGGACTGTTTGGCGAGGTGAAGGGCAGAGTTATAGGTCCTTAACATAAATTTGAAGTGTATGAAGTCTTCTGGTGTGCGAGTTTTTCTCCATAAGCGTTCAGCACTCCTAGAGCATCGCTGGAGAAATCGGGTTTGCGATGTGAGCCAGGGCTGTTTCACTCTGTGTTTGGAGGTTCTGAGGGTGAGGGGAGCTACTTGGTCTAGGGTGCTTCTAAGAGTGTCATTGAAGTGATGTACTGCCAGATCAGGACAGGAAAAGGAAGAGATTTGGGACAATGATGAGTGTAGGGAGTCTGAAAGTGTATGAGGGTTGATGGCTTGTAGATTTCTGAATGTGTGGTAGGTAGGAGGGTGCTGGGGTGAGCGAGGAATTGTGAGTGTGAAGGAGAGAATATTGTGGTCAGAGAGGGGAAGCGGTGAGTTATCTAGGTAGGAGATTGAGCAGAGCCGGGTGAAAACCAGGTCCAGGGTGTTACCATCTTTGTGTGTTTCAGAGGTTGAGAGCTGTGAGAGGCCGAGAGAAGTGGTTAGTGATAGAAGCTGGGATGCAGATGTGGAAGTGGGGCTGTTAATGGGGATATTGAAGTCTCCCAGGATAAGGGTTGGGAGTTCTGAGGACATGAAGTGTGGCAGCCAGGCAGAGAAATGGTCCAGGATGTGGGTGGGTGAGCCTGGGGGCCGGTATATGACCGCTACTCTGAGGGAGAGGGAACGGAAGAGCCTGATTGTTTATTTATTTATTTTTGTAGCTTCAGTCTTTGGACCTGAGCTGTAATCTTCTCTCCAAGCTGACGGGTTTTGCTCATCTCTTCCATGTGACCCCGCACCTGCAGAGTCTGAACCTGTCCTATAATATGGTACGTTGCCTCATATTGCTAAGCGGGTCAGGTCTGTGACCATCGTGCCGTCTTCCTCGTCTATTATCCCGTATATGCCATCGATCACGGGGTACCGGTGAGTCACAATGACAGCCAATGGCCTCTTGAAGACCCCCGTCCTGCCATCCTTGTATACCTGCGTTCACAATATGATACAAGCGATCACTCGCAGGTTCCACCGCTAAAATAAGTAAAAATTAGCATTTCTTCATATATATATATATATATATATATATATATGTATGTGTGTATATGTGTGTATATATATATATATATATATATATATATATATATATATATATATATATATATATATATATATATATATATATATATATTAAACAAAAACCCGTAAGTTTCAATTGAATCGCTTCGTCTTTGCTTATTAAAAAATAAAGAAATTAATAAATATAAATACATTTTTATTTATTACATTTTTGACTAGTTGACTGAAAAGCAAATATAAATATAAAGGGGGAAAAAAATATATATATACATATATATATATATATATATATATATATATATATATATATATATATATATATATATATTTTTTTTTTTTTTTTTTCAGTCAACACACTCAAAAATGCACTAAAAAAATAGATCAAAATAGTATTAATAAAACCACAAAACACTCTCAGCTAGCCCCAACAAGAGAAAAAGTTGTAAGTCTCAGAAAAGGGCAACAAAATCAAAAACATTTTTTTTTTGTTAGTTTTTTTTTTTACAAAGTCCTGAATTTTTTTATCACTTAAATGTAAAAATATAAATAAAATAAAACTACACAAGTTTGGCATTGCTGTAATAGATACTGATCTGATGAATCATGTTGGCAGGTAACATAAAAAAATCATGACGGAATATTCATCTTTTTTTTTTTTTTTCCCACCATGTGGAATTTTTTCTCTCTGGTTTTTCAATGCACGATATGGTAAAATGAATGTTGTCATACAACAGTAGAACTCATCCTGGAAAACAAAATAACCCAGGCCATATAGATGTAGCACGTGACGTCCGCATGTTGTTTTTAGCTTTGCAATGTTCAGGAGCTGGATCTGATCCACAACCTGGAGCTGAGGGAGCTGTGGCTGGAAGGAAATCCTCTGCACAGGGCGATGGAAACCTCCTCCGCCTACTACAGGTATCTGCACTTCTCAGTTATTACATTACTAAACAAAATGCCAATCACGCGTTCATTGCTTTTTCCTTTTTATTTCCCACAGATTGGTAACTTATCACTTTCCTTCCATTGAAAAACTAGTAAGTATACACCTAGGAAGGACTGTAGCACAGCACCTGGATCCTAAAAAAGGGATATTCCCATCTCCAAGATCCTATCCTAATATGTAGTAGGTGTAAGAATAATAATATTAGCAAATACCTCCAGTTAGAAATGTAGTGTAGTTCTTCTGATTAGCTATGTTGCTTACCCCATGTGCAGGGCATTAGGTATCCATAGTTACGACCACCAACTGCTAACTCTCACTATAGGACATAGGTACCTAAGCTCATGTAATGGCCTTCACATGGGGTAAGCGACATAGTGAATCAGAAGAACTGTACTACATTTCTAATTGGAGGTATTTGCTAATATTATTATTATTATTACATCTACTGTATATTGGGATAGGATCTTGCAGATAGGCTGGCTCTTTGCCTCTAAAGGGATAGTCCCATCTTGCACAGGTTGCGCTATTGCTTATACCCCAGCTTTATGACTTTCCCCCTGCGAGCCTCTATTCTAACCAGTCGCCTTTCCTGTCCTGTATTATATCCGCTGTCTCCATTCTTGCAGGACGGACAGTTTTTTAAACAGAATCTATTTTTTGAGCAAGAAAAACCCAAACCTCTCCCCCAGGCGAAGGTTAGTTGTATTCTTCATTCACTTAAAGGGGTTATCCGGAGCCGCTCACCTCCGCATCGGAAGTTAGCGGCGCTGATGACGTTGCGATCCGCAGAGCTGGCGAGACGCATGCACTATGGATGGGCAGGTATCGCCCACCTGTCATGTTCAGCAGAATGGGACGTGTGCCCAATATCTGTTGAACGCCCGGGTCATAACGTTCACAGCACCGCTCTATTCCGGTGACTTGGTGAGCCATGCTGAAGTTCTTCTAATAACCCCTTTTAAAGGTCTTGTCCCAATGGGACATTATATGGATATACCTTAAAGGGATTTTCCAGTTTTGGAAAGTCCAGTTCCCCCCGGCTGAAGTTTAAAAAAAAAAAAAAAAAAATCCCCAAAAACTGTCCTTTACTCGCCATCCCCTGGTCCAGCACTGAGTCTCCGCCGCTGCCTCAAGTGTCTATTACGTCACGTCACCAGCGTTTGTCACTCAGTTTCTTGTGCCGTCACCTTGGGCTGAGCTCAGTTTCTGGCTGTGGTGATGGCAGCTCTGCAGACAATAACAGAAACCAAAAAGCGCAGCGGAGACGGAGTGCCGGACCTAGTGAGCAAGAGTGAGGCAAGGTTTCCTTGTTTGTTTGTTTTTTTTAAATGCTTGTGTAGAATAGTTTTTTTTTTTTTCCCGAAACCTGTAGTCACTTTGACTGTATGAGATTGGTGAACCCTTTATATTATTGGTTAGATCTAAAGTAGTAAAGTGTTGGAGTGAGGAAGTTGTCACTGTGCAAAAGTTTTAGGTGGGAAAAAATGCTGTAGAGTAAGAAGTTTTCAGAAAGAGAAGTGTTAATAATTTAATTTTTATCAATTAACAAAATGTGAAGTGAATGAACAAAAGAGAAATGTAAATCAGTGTTTGGTGACCGGCCATCGCCTTCAAAACAGCACGAACTCTAGGTGCGCTGACCTGGGAGAGACCTGGATGATGCAGTATAACTACCTGGTGTCTTGTTGCTGTGCTCACTCTTACCATGCTGTGGCATGAATCCGTCTTCCATAACATCACCTTTGTAGCAGAGTTTGGCTGTTCCTCACCCAGTTTTAGGCCTCCCGCACAGATGCTATAGTCACATCCAAAGCTGCGTTCAGAATTGTGCCGAGCGCATAAAGGTACCGTCACATTTAGCGACGCTGCAGCGATCTAGACAACGATCCCGATCGCTGCAGCGTCGCTGTGTGGTCGCTGGAGAGCTGTCACACAGACAGCTCTCCAGCAACCAACTATGCAAAGTCCCCTGGTAACCAGGGTAAACGTTGGGTTACTAAGCGCAGGGCCGCGCTTAGTAACCCGATGTTTACCCTGGTTACCAGCGTAAATGTAAAAAAAAAAAAAAAAAACACTACATACTTACATTCCGGTGTCTGTCCCCCGGCGCTCTGCTTCTCTGCACTGACTGTGAGTGCCAGCTGGCCGTAAAGCACAGCGGTGACGTCACCGCTGTAACCTGCTTTACGGCCGGCCGGCGCTCACAGTGCAGAGAAGCAGAGCGCCGGGGACAGACACCGGAATGTAAGTATGTAGTGTTTGTTTGTTTTTTTACGTTTACGCTGGTAACCAGGGTAAACATCGGGTTACTAAGCGCGGCCCTGCGCTTAGTAACCCGATGTTTACCCTAGTTACCAGTGGAGACATCGCTGAATCGGCATCGCACACGCCGATTCAGCAATGTCTGCGGGAGATCCAGCGACGAAATAAAGTTCTGGACTTTCTGCTCCGACCAACGACATCACAGCAGGGGCCTGATCGCTGCTGCGTGTCAAACTCAACGATATCGCTAGCCAGGACGCTGCAACGTCACGGATCCCTAGCGATATCGTTCAGTGTGACGGTACCTTTACAGTGCCTGCTGTGAACACTAGGGCAAGGATAATGGTGTGCACTCTGGTCAAGGACACGGAGGTGCTGGTAAAACAGACCGTGTGGTCAAGTCAATAGTAGAAGAAAACTTACCGCACACTCGAAACTGGTATGATGCAAAAAGGTATATGCCAGATTTATTTAAAAAAAAAAAACAAGTCAACAAATAGAATTGCCACTGTGATAATTCGTAGATAGAAACCCGACGTTTCGACCCTCCCGGGTCTTATTCATGGGGTTACTAGGAAAGCAAATAAACAGTATAAGTAGCTGTTTGTCACATAACAGTATACATAAAAATAAACAAATAAGAACGAGAGAAAATAATAATACACCATTATATACAATATAATATATACAATATATACAAGGCAACCAGAGGTGATGTAGGGCAGGGGTGTCAAACTGCATTCCTCGAGGGCTGCAAACAGGTCATGTTTTCAGGATTTCCTTGTAGTGCACAGGTGATAATTTAATCACCAACTCATTATGTGTGTAGGTGATTAAATTATCACCTGTGCAGTACAAGGAAATCCTGAAAACATGACCTGTTTGCAGCCCTAGAGGAATGCAGTTTGACACCCCTGGTGTAGGGCATACTGTCTGGAGCAGCGAAAAATAAGCCTATAGCAAAGAGGTAAATCCAGCACATCAGTTAACTACTGTTAGAGGAAATATAATGTTTACCTTATCTCATTTGATACACAGACATAGGAGTGGCAGTGATAGAAGGCAGGACAATGGTCCCTTTAAGGCATAACCTGTTATTATAACAAAATATCCACATTACACAGTGTATAGGTATTCAGACAGCCTAAGGCCTGTGTGGGTATGGGGGAGGGGAGGGAAAGAGAGGGGGTTCTAGACACGTATGGTGATGGAGAGTATGTAGTAGCCTCCGTGTAATTTAGAGTAGTAGTAAAACGGGACATCGGATATGGATCTAATAGGGTGTGTCCTCAGCGGTCCCACTGACCATTTGTGTATCAAATGAGATAAGGTAAACATTATATTTCCTCCAACAGTAGTTAACTGATGTGCTGGATTTACCTCTTTGCTATAGGCTTATTTTTCGCTGCTCCGGACAGTATGCCCTACATCACCTCTGGTTGCCTTGTATATATTATATTGTATATAATGGTGTATTATTATTATTTTCTCTCGTTCTTATTTGTTTATTTTTATGTATACTGTTATGTGACAAACAGCTACTTATACTGTTTATTTGCTTTCCTAGTAACCCCATGAATAAGACCCGGGAGGGTCGAAACGTCGGGTTTCTATCTACGAATTATCACAGTGGCAATTCTATTTGTTTTTTTGTTTTTTTTTTAATAAATCTGGCATATACCTTTTTGCATCATACCAGTTTCGAGTGTGCGGTAATTTTTCTAATACTGCTGTGAACACTACACATCCTGCAGTGCAGCATGGACGGCCAAGACTCCGAACCAGCAGGAAAGTATGAGAGCGGCTCCCCTGATTACTGGCGTTACAGAATATAACGCTACTAGAAAGTAAAGGGTCAGTGAAGAGAATACTCCGTCCTGTCAGGTTGTCAGTGATATTAACATTACGTGTGTTCTCTCCTAGGGAAGCTTTTTTGTTAACAGCGAGATCAAAACTTTCCTGGCAAAGTTTCTGCACAAGTAAGTGTGTGTGATGTGTTTTGATGAATCTTTGAAAACATTGTGTGGAAATGATCAGTGGTCAGAATGGGTCCTAACAAAGGTTCTCAATGTATACTGACTCATTTCAGGGATACAAATACCCCGCTAATATGCATACAATGATAAAATTCTAGTTTACGTCATCCACCACTAGAGGGAGCTCACTACATACAGATTTATATAGTCCCCACTAGAGGGAGCTCACTATATAGATTTATACAGTCACCACTAGAGGGAGCTCACTACATACAGATTTATACAGCCACCACTAGGGGGAGCTCACTACATACGGATTTATACAGCCACCACTAGGGGGGGCTCACTACATACAGATTTATACAGCCACCACTAGGGGGGGCTCACTACATACGGATTTATACAGCCACCACTAGGGGGGGCTCACTACATACAGATTTATACAGCCACCACTAGGGGGGGCTCACTACATACAGATTTATACAGCCACCACTAGGGGGAGCTCATTACATACAGATTTATACAGCCACCACTAGGGGGGGCTCACTACATACAGATTTACACAGCCACCACTAGGGGGAGCTCATTACATACAGATTTATACATCCACCACTAGGGGGGGGCTCACTACATACAGATTTATACAGCCACCACTAGGGGGAGCTCACTACATACAGATTTATACAGCCACCACTAGGGGGAGCTCATTACATACAGATTTATACAGCCACCACTAGGGGGGGGCTCACTACATACAGATTTATACAGCCACCACTAGGGGGAGCTCACTACATACAGATTTATACAGCCACCACTAGAGGGAGCTCACTACATTCAGATTTATACAGTCACCACTAGGGGGGGCTCACTACACACAGATTTATACAGCCACCACTAGGGGGGGCTCACTACATACAGATTTATACAGCCACCACTAGGGGGAGCTCATTACATACAGATTTATACAGCCACCACTAGGGGGGGCTCACTACATACAGATTTATACAGCCACCACTAGGGGGAGCTCATTACATACAGATTTATACAGTCACCACTAGGGGGGGCTCACTACATACAGATTTATACAGCCACCACTAGGGGGAGCTCATTACATACAGATTTATACAGTCACCACTAGGGGGAGCTCACTACACACAGATTTATACAGCCACCACTAGGGGGGGCTCACTACATACAGATTTATACAGCCACCACTAGGGGGAGCTCATTACATACAGATTTATACAGCCACCACTAGGGGGGGCTCACTACATACAGATTTACACAGCCACCACTAGGGGGAGCTCATTACATACAGATTTATACAGCCACCACTAGGGGGGGGCTCACTACATACAGATTTATACAGCCACCACTAGGGGGAGCTCACTACATACAGATTTATACAGTCACCACTAGAGGGAGCTCACTACATACAGATTTATACAGTCACCACTAGAGGGAGCTCACTGCATATAGATTTATACAGCCACCACTAGGGGGAGCTCACTGCATACAAATTTATACGGGCACCACTAGGGGAGATCACTGCATACAGATTTATTCAGCCACCACTAGAGGGAGCTTATTACATACAGATTTACACAGCCACCACTAGAGGAAACTCACTACATACAGATTTATACAGCCACCACTAGAGGAAACTCACTACATACAGATTATACAGTCACCACTAGGGGGAGCTCATTACATATAGATTTATACAGCCACCACTAGAGGGAGCTCACTCCATACAGATTTATACAGTCACCACTAGGGGGAGCTCACTACATACAGATTTATACAGCCACCACTAGAGGGAGCTCACTCCATACAGATTTTACAGCCACCACTAGAGGAAACTCACTACATACAGATTATACAGTCACCACTAGAGGGAGCTCTCTACATACAGATTTATACAGCCACCACTAGAGGAAACTCACTACATACAGATTTATACAGCCACCACTAGAGGAAACTCACTACATACAGATTATACAGTCACCACTAGAGGGAGCTCACTACATATAGATTTATACAGTCACCACTAGAGGGAGCTCACTACATACAGATTATACAGTCACCACTAGAGGAAACTCACTACATACAGATTTATACAGCCACCACTAGAGGGAGCTCACTACATATAGATTTATACAGCTACCACTAGAGGGAGCTCACTCCATACAGATTTTACAGTCACCACTAGGGGGAGCTCACTACATATAGATTCATACAGCTGCGACTACAGGGAGCTCATTACATACAGATTTACACTACCGTTCAAAAGTTTAGTGTCACCCAGACAATTTTGTGTTTTTCCATGAAAACTCATACTTTTATTAATTAAATGAGTTGCCAAGTGAATTGAAAATCTAGTCCAGACATTGACAAGGTTCGAAAAAATTGTATTATTTGAAATAATAATTTTCTCCTTCAAACTTTGCTTTCATCAGAGAAGGCTCACTTTCCAGCAATTCCAGCATTGCAGACCTTTGGCATTCTAGCTATTAATTTGCTGAGGTAAACTGGAGAAATTTCCCCCATGCTTCCAGAAGCCCCTCCACAAGTTGGTTTGGCTTGATGGGCACTTTTTAGCACCATACGGTCAAGCTGCTCCCACAATGGGGCTGAGATCTGGTGACTGTGCTGGCCGCTCCATTACAGATAGATACCAGCTGCCGTCTTCTTCCCTAAATAGTTCTGGCATAATTTGGAGGTGTGCTTTGGTCATTGTCCTGTTGTAGGATGAAATTGGCTCAAATCAAGCGCTGTCCACAGGGTATGGTGTTGTAAACTGGAGTGATAGCCTTCCTTATTCAAAATCCCCTTTACCTTGTACAAATCTCCAACTTTACCAGCACCAAAGCCACCCCAGACCATCACATGACCTCCACCATGCTTGACAGATGGCGTCACACTCTTCCAGCATCTTTTCAGTTGTTCTGCGTCTCACAAATGTTGTTCTGTGTGATCCAAACACCTCTAACTTGGATTCGTCTGTCCATAACACTTTTTTTCCAATCTTCCTTTGTCCAATGTCTGTGTTCTTTTGCCCATATTAATCTTTTCCTTTTATTAGCCAGTCTCAGTTATGGCTTTTTCTTTGCCACTCTGCCCTGAAGGCCAGCATCCCAGAGTCGCCTCTTCACTGTAGACGTTGACACTGGCGTTTTGCGTGTACTATTTAATGAAGCTGCCAGTTGAGGACCTGTGAGGCGTCGATTTCTCAACTACAGACTCTAATGTACTTGTCTTGTTGCTCAGTTGTGCAGCGCGGCCTCCCACTTCTATCTCTACTCTGGTTAGAGCCTGTTTGTGCTCTCCTCTGAAGGGAGTAGTACACACAGTTGTAGGAAATCTTCAGTTTCTTGGCAATTTCTCGCATGGAAAAGCCTTCATTTCTAAGAACAAGAATAGACTGTCGAGTTTCATATGAAAGTTCTTTTTTCTGGCCATTTGAGAGTTTAATGGAACCAACAAATGTAATGCTCCAGATTCTCAACTAGGTCAAAAGATGGTCAGGTTTATAGCTTCTCTAATCAGCCAAACTGTTTTCAGCTGTGCTAACATACTTGCACAAGGGTTTTCAAGGGTATTCTAACCATCCATTAGCCTTCTTACACAGTTGGCAAACATAAAGTACCATAAGAACACTGGAGTAATGGTTGTTGGAAATGGGCCTCTACACACCTATGAAGATATTGCATTACAAACCAGACGTTTGCAGCTAGAATAGTCATTTACCACATTAACGATGTATAGAGTGCATTTCTGAATCATTGTTATTAATGTTGCTTCATTGGAAAAAAACTCTGCTTTTCTTTCAAAAATAAGGAAATTTCTAAGTGACCCTAAAACTTTTGAACGGTAGTGTATACAGTCATGACTAGGGGGAGCTCACTACATGCAGATTTATACAGCCACCACTAGAGGGAGCTCACTACATACAGATTTATACAGTCACCACTAGGGGGAGCTCACTACATGCAGATTTATACAGTCACCACTAGGGGAGCTCTCTACATACAGATTTATACAGTCACCACTAGAGGGAGCTCACTACATACAGATTTATACAGTCACCACTAGGTGGAGATCAATACGTACAGATTTATGCAGACACCACTAGGGGTAGCTCACTACACACAGATTTATACAGTCACCACTAGGGGGAGCTCACTACATGCAGATTTATACAGCCACCACTAGAGGGAGCTCACTACACACAGATTTATACAGCCACCACTAGATGGAGCTTACAACATACAGATTTATACAGTCACCACTAGGGGGAGCTCACTGCATATACATTTTTACAACCTCAATTGAACTCAATAATAAATTAATCTTTATTCTGATACATTATTACATTATTCATGTTGTTTTTTCTTTGAGGTACTTCACTGTGTACGATTCTGATGACCGCAAGGCCCTCCTGCCTCTGTATCACGAGAATTGCTGCTGCTCGTTTAGTCTCCCCAAAGCCTTCTATCCAAGAACCTGGTGGGTGTTCTGGGTAGCATCGGGGCCACATAGTGTCATAATGTGACCTCCGCTTACATTGTGGTGTCTATTCGTTACATAGATTTTTTTTTTTTCATTTAGTAGATGACTTATAATTATAAATAGTTTAATCAAAGTTCTGCAACTTTCTCATTTACATGGTTTTACATTTCATAGCCATTTGCGCGCTGTCTGTGAATGGAAAGATCCCTACTGAAAAAAGGATTCAGATACACTGTAACAAATTCTGCACCTGTATCAAAAAGGCGGTCTTCGTCCTGAGACCCCCACTGATGAGTCAAAACAATACTCTGAATTGTGTACAGTGTTATGTACAGACTCGGAGTTACTAATAAGCTTGTACACCCCTCTCTGCTGTGTGCATTGAGGAGCTGTCCACTACAGGGCTGCAATTTCACTGTTCGTAGAGGTTTCAGGGCCCGGACCCTACTGAACGGCGGCACAAAACAGCACCTATGATATATATATAATATTTTTTTTTTACTTTGGATGCAAGAACAGATGTATTCGGTCTCCCATGACAGCACCTCGAGTGAGGGGATCTGCCCTTCAGGGACAGGAAACCTACAGACATAAATGGGCGGCACCTCTCTCCCACATCAGTTGGTTTCCTGTCCCTGGCAGGCGAACCTCTTCAGACATACCTTTTGAAGAAGGTGGAATATAGAAGTTGTACCCAGGCCCAGCAGGTCGGCTCAGGTAGCGGGGGGGCCTTCGGGAAGGAGAGCGGACTTGGCTGTGGTCCGTCGCCGCAGGTGCAGGTAAGTAGAGGCTGCGGTGGGTCTGTCTCCTGGGGCTGCTCCGGGCCCGCCTTGGTGTTCCTCGGTCCCTGTTCGGTCCCTGGAGGTGTGCGGGGATTCCGGTGCGCACTGGTGATGCAGCCGGGTCACGTCCTCGGTGATTGGGGCGGGACGGGGGCATGCGCAGTGAGTACCGCGGGTGGGCCTTGGTGATGCGGCCGGGCACGCCCCTATGATGCATCGGGGCCGCCTGGAAAGATTGCGGCCTGCGGCGAGGAAAAGGGGGCAGCGTTCCGAAGCAGTGGTCGATGCGGGGGGCTGATTGGTCAGTTTGGGGCCGGGGGGCGTACCCAGAAGCTATCAGTGTCGCAGCTCGTCGTCGTAGTGGTGGCGGCTCAAGAGCCAGTAAGAAGAGTGGACTGGACAAGTCTCTAACCCCTTCGGCTGAGAGAGGACCCCCAAGGATTACGGTACCATTCTGTTACACGTCACTGGTAAGTGATCTTCGGGAAAGTTCTCTTGGTGATGTAGTTCTCTCCTTGTCTCTCCATATTTTATTAGGGGAAGAAGTGTACCTCTAAGGCCAAACACAGGGAGTGTGCCGTTTGCGGAGTTCCGCTAACAGACCACCCTGTGAAAAAGCTATGCCAGCCTTGCATCCAGCAGTTGGTGGCGGATGAGACTCCAGACTTTGCTTTCACGTTGAGGGAGATGGTTAGAGCAGAGGTCAGGGGTTCTGTGAGATCTCTTTACCAGGAGATGCCCCTTAAAGAGAGAAGACCCAGGTCTCCGGTGTCAAGGTCTGAGAGTGATTCAGGAGAGATTGTCTCTGATTCGTCCACTTCATGGAGGATCCATCATCTTCAGATGCCCGGTCAGGCCGTTGCTTCCTTCCGCTTGACCAAGTGGACCAGCTAGTAAAGGCGGTTAATAACAATGGGTATTGTAGAACCCCAGCCAGAAAAGTCAATGCAGGATGTAATGTTCAGGGGTTTAGATCAGAAAATTCGTAGATCCTTCCCACTTAATGATAAGATCAGTGAATTGATTGCTCGGAATGGAAGAAGCCTGAAAGGAAGGGATCTCAGCCTCCGGCCTTCAAAGGAGATATCTGTTTGAGGAATCGGCATCGTCCTTGTGGGATAAGGCCCCAAAACTCAACACAGCAATTGCTAAAGCATCCAGGAAAGCGTCGCTGCCTTTTGAGGGCTTGGGTAGTTTAAAGGACCCATTGGTGAGAAAGGCAGCAGGGTCCCTTAGATCAGCAGTCTACACATCTAGATCGCTAATGGTCTGGTTAGACCGATTGGAGGAACAGCTTAGGGAAAAAGCATCAAGAGACAGTATCCTGTCTTCCTTTCCCATAATTCAGGGAGCGGCATCTTTTCTATCGGACGCTTCGGCGGACTCAGTAAGGCTGGCAGCAAGAACTGCGGCCCTTTCTAATGTGACACGCAGGGCCTTGTGGCTGAAGTGCTGGCCTGGGGATATTCAAGCAAGGTGTAAGTTGTGCAGTATCCCTTGTGAAGGAGGACACCTGTTTGGGCCAGTATTAGATGAGCTCTTGGAGAAGGCAGGAGACAACAAGAAGAGAATCCTGAGCTTGGCCGGTCCTTCACATAGGCGTGACTTCCGTACGAGGTGGTCCTGCCATAGGAGATCATCTAGAGACAAAATCTATTTGGATGACTTTCTGATCATGGGCCGTTCACTCCAGCACTGCTATACTCAGTTGTAGGCGGTAACTTCGGTTTTAGGACTTTTAGGGTGGCTCATTAAGTTGCAGCCCTGAGGGTACAGAAGTTTCTTGGTCTCGTCCTGGACTCCGAGGTTCAAGAGTGTCGACTGCCAGAGTCAAAGGTAGTCGGAATTCGATTTCAGGTGCAGAGAGCAGTTAATAACCCATCTATGTCCCTTATAGGGGCAATGTCCCTTTTAGGCTCACTCACGTCTTGCATTCCGGCCGTATGCTGGGCCCAGTTCCATACTAGGCTCTGCAGTGGGATGTGCGCCGCAGTGATCGTCACCTGGAAGGGGTCCTAGAAAGGAAGTTTTGTTTGTCCCCTTCTACCATATAGTCCCTGTGTTGGTGGTTACACTTGCCAAACCTTTATAAAGGGGTTCCCTGGGTAAACCAGATCTCCTGAACTGTTACTACGGATGCTAGCCCCATGGGTTGAGGGGCACATATGGGGTGAGGTGTGGATCCGGGGGGGTGGTCACATCTTGAGCAGGACGCGTCAACTAACCTGAAAGAGTTGTCAGCGGCGGAGCGAGCATTACGAGAGCTTCTTATATCCCTGCAGGGCCGTCATATCAGAGTGTTCTCAGACAATCGGGTAACTGTGGCCTATATTAACCACCAGGGAGAACACAATGCAGGTCATTGAAGGAGGTGACGGATCGTATTTTTCAGATGGCTGAAACTCATCTGTTGTCGTTAACATCCCTACACATAAAAAGGAAGGAGAATGTCAGCCGATTTTTTTTTTTTTTTAAAGCCGCTACAAGCTCAGGCAGGGGGAATGGGTCTTGAATCAGACCATCTTCAACCAGATTGTGCAGATGTGGGGGTCCCCGGACATAGACCTGTTCGCCAACAGGGGGAACCGGAAGGTGCGGCGGTTTTGTTCTTTAAACCCCGGAGAAGACCCACATGCGGTGGATGTCCTCTTGATCCCATGGAACTTCAGGCTAGCATATGCCTTCCCCCCCGATAGCCCTGACTCTGTTAGTTCTAAGAAAAATACAGGAAGACTGGGCATCTGTAATACTGATGGCTCCGTTCTGGCCCAGAAGACTGTGGTTTCCCTGGCTAAGAAAGATGTCTCACCAACCCATGGGTTCTCACGGAGCGCCCAGATCTCCTCTCACAGGGACCGATTTTCCATCCACAAGTCTCCAACCTACATCTGACGGCGTGGAGTTTGAGAGGGCACTGCCGAGAGAGAGAATTTTCTCGGGGCTTGGTAGATACTTTGCTAAAAAGTAGGAAAGATTCCACAACTAGAATTTACATTAGAACCTGGATAAAGTTCCTGTCAGTCTCAGGGGCAGAGATTGGGGAGAAAAGTCAAAATTAAACCAGGTGTTGGGCGTTCCTACAGAGGGGCTTGGAGATGGGTCTGGCCACAAGCACCCTTAAGGTCCAGGTGACGGCATTAGCAGCCCTGTATAATTGTGATCTAGCAGGCAGTTACTGGATCTACAGGTTTATTAGAGTACCGTGAGACTTGAACCTGGTACTGACAGCGTTGACAGAGCCCCCTTTTGAGCCTATTGAGGAAGCCCCGATACAAATTCTGTTGCACAAGACGGCCCTTTTAGTTGCACTGACTTCGGCTCGGAGGGTTGGGGATATTCAGGCCCTATCTAGGCAGCCTCCATATAACCCAGTTTAGGGATGATAGGGTTGTTTTGACACCAAATCCCCTGTATCTGCCAAAAGGCGCTTCCAAATTCCACAGACTGCAGGAAATAGTCCTTCCTTCCTTTTGCGATAATCCCGCCAATCAAAAAGAAAGGAAACTCCATTGTTAGAAGTGTCTTCTTACTTATCTTTCAGTAACTGACCCGTGGAAGAAGGAAAATTCTTTGTTTGTGGCCTTTCAGGGGGTTAGGAAAGGGCGTAGAGTTTCCAAAAGCACCTTAGCCAGGTGGATTAGGGAGGCAATTTCTTTGGCATACACAGCAAGTGGCACTGCGGTTCCGAAGGGCTTAAAGGCACACACCACCCGAGCCATGGCGACATCCTGGGCGGAGAGGTTGGAAGTGTCGATTGAAGACTTGTAAGACGGCTGCTTGGTCTTCTCCATCCACGTTCTTCAGACATTTTAGACTGAATTTGGGTGGCTCTTCTGATCTCACCTTTGGGAGAAGGGTGCTTGAGGCTGTAGTCCCTCCCTAGTTTCTTTACATCTCTGTAATTCTCTCGTGGTGTTGTCATGGGAGACTAAATAAATGCTTAGCTACTTACCGGTAGCAGTGTTTTTCAGAGCCCTTGACAGCAATCTTATATTCCTGCTGTTTACGTGTGGATGAGCACTCTTAAGGGCTGGAGGCTGGTACACGTGTGAAAATTGTATTAAGTTTAAAGATGTTGTATATTTTTGCTACTAACCTGGGAGGTCCTCTCATGCTCTGTAATTTAACTGATTCGGGAGAGAGGTGCCGCCCTTTTATGTCTTTAGGTTTCCTGTCCTTGAAGGGCAGATCCCCTCTCACATGGTGCTGTCATGGACTCCGAAACACACCGCTACCGGTAAGTAGCTAAGCATTTTTCTATTTACTGACAGCAAACACAACTCTTGAAAATATTTTAGAAAGTTGCAGAACTTTTCCTTGGACAACGAAAAGGATTTTCTAGGAGCCCTGGGGGATCGACGTAGATCCTGCGTCATCACTGATTTGGAAAGTGAAACGTTTGCAGATTTTGGCGCGGCACAATGCAACACTGTCGTTGCTGTAACAGACAGCTTTGTATATGGCGCTGATGCCAGTCCTGTCTGTGGGCTTGGTTCCTGTGCTGTGTAGTCAATGTCCACTGCCCCTGGGATCGGCTATGTAACGCCTCTGTCTGTTTGCGTTTAGCTTCCTTCAGATTAAGGAATACTGGAAAGAGAATCGCAACCTTCTCCGAGTGAAGAGACCAGGTACGACCACGTGTACGGTGTATACCATCAGTCCTGTTAGACGAACTGCACAAGATGGTGGAGCCTGCAGGACAGCCAGATGTATAGTCATCAGTGCATGCTGGGAACTGTAGTCCACCACCTAGAATGGGTAAAGCTAGGTCCACAGTCGTGATGCAGAAGAGATACACATAGCGAGCAGAAGCGTGGCAATACGCTGCGATATGGTTGATCTGTGAACGCCGGAATACCCCTTTAATATTTTATTGCTTTCTAATCTTTTTTTTTTCCTTTCTAGAAATGAGACGTCAGCTGATAAAGTACAACCGGCTGCTGGTGGTCGGCTTCCTCTGCAATCTTCCCAAAACGAAGCACGAGCTGGCGTCCATGACTCTGGATGTCAGCTGCCAGAACGTAAGTGTCATGTTCTCCTGCCGGAGTGACGTGCGACTGCAGCTGAGGGTCCGTAGGGCGAGAGCTGTTTCCAACCCCCAACTGCAGAACGTCCACGGAAGCTGTCTCATAAGCGAGTGTTCACATGTAGTGTTCTTCATGCATCTATTTTTTCTACATGAAAAACACAGTTTATGGCCGTAAAAACTGCAGCAAATATTTTGGGTATTTTTTATGTTTTTTTTTCATGCACATTTGGAGCCAATCTCAACAGAGGAAAAACTGCAATAAAAACAATGAAAGAAATCGCACCGCAGGTCAAAAAAACACAAGACGACATAATGCAAAGAATGACTGATGCTTGTATTTCTCATGGAAATTTCACATAAGAAAATGCATTAAAAACACTACATGAGAACAAGCCCTAGGGGAGTATTGCAATCCAAGAAGTTGGTTAGTCTAGCATCTGTGGGATCGGGGCCTCGCCGGGCCGTGTGTGGGATTGGGGCCTTGCCGGGCCGTGTGTGGGATCGGGGCCTCGCCGGGCCGTGTGTGGGATCGGGGTCTCGCCGGGCCGTGTGTGGGATCGGGGCCTCGCCTGGCCGTGTGTGGGATCGGGGCATCGCCGGGCCGTGTGTGGGATTGGGGCCGTGCCGTGTGTGGGATCGGGGCCTCGCCGGGCCGTTTGTAGGATCGGGGCCTCGCCGGGCCGTGTGTGGGATCGGGGCCTCGCCGGGCCGTGTAGGATCGGGGCATTGCCGGGCCGTGTGTGGGATCGGGGCCTCGCCGGGCCGTGTGTGGGATCGGGGCCTCGCCGGGCCGTGTGTGGGATCGGGGCCTCGCCGGGCCGTGTGTGGGATCGGGGCCTCGCCGGGCCGTGTGTGGGATCCGGGGCCTCGCCGGGCCGTGTAGGATCGGGGCCTCGCCGGGCCGATGAGGATCGGGGCATTGCCGGGCCGTGTGTGGGATCGGGGCCTCGCCGGGCCGTGTGTGGGATCGGGGCCTCGCCGGGCCGTGTAGGATCGGGGCCTCGCCGGGCCGATGAGGATCGGGGCATTGCCGGGCCGTGTGTGGGATCGGGGCCTCGCCGGGCCGTGTGTGGGATCGGGGCCTCGCCGGGCCGTGTAGGATCGGGGCCTCGCCGGGCCGATGAGGATCGGGGCATTGCCGGGCCGTGTGTGGGATCGGGGCCTCGCCGGGCCGTGTGTGGGATCGGGGCCTCGCCGGGCCGTGTGTGGGATCGGGCAATGTGTATGCAAAATCTTTCTAGGCGTCTATTTACACATTTTGGATTTTGTTTTTGTAAATAAATCTGTTGCAAATTCTAAGTTTCCAATGATCTGACGTGTGTGAAGCCCCCAGTGTGTGATTGTGGGGTCTCGGCGGCTTATATTTCATGGCTCTCACATCTTATGTATATCGCTCCCTGGTTCTCCGCAGGCTTCGATCATTTGTTTCACCATCGAAGGAGTATTTAAGGAAGGTTAGTAATGTCCTACTGTATAATGGGGAAATCACCAGGATTGAACAGATTAAAAAGCAAACTGCCTGGTCATTTATCGGGGGTCAGGACTCTTGGAGGGGAGACGGTCCATGCTAAACTGGGTAGATCAGCTAAAAAAAGTAAATGTCTGTGGGCAGCTTATAGGGGCTTCATCAGTCGTATGTGCAGTAATCCCCTCACTTTTGCACAGGGCGCTCCTGGCGATGGAGCACTGCAGCCTCTCCATTCTCAGGATCAGCCGGACTTCCAGTGATCATTAAGTGATGGCACATGCTAAGAATATGTCATCACTTACTTGTGGGAATACCCCTTTAAGTCTGTGTATGGGGTGTTCTTTGGATAGAAGCTAATACACTTTCTCCCGACAGTGAACCCGAGCTGCTGCAAGAACCCCGTCATCTTTTTCAGAAGGACGTTCATCATTGTCCCGAACTCTGAAGACAGGTACGAGAAATGGACTTACTGGAATTATAAGAATTTAACGCGTCCTCCAGTGGTAACTCTGCAAATCAATGAGCTGGAATCAGTGACGGACCGCAGTCTGGCCCCCCGCGCGCAGTCTGGCCCCCCGCGCGCAGTCATGTGTTGTATCTTTCCTCTAATTCTGGACGGATGGAGGTAACACATGATTGCAGGATCAGACTACACAAGGTTTGTCTGTAGTCTGTTGCTATGGTGGCACATAGATTTGCATGGGAGCTGTATACACACAATAATAGTTACAAAGTTACTTCATTTTTGATTGATGGGGGGGATCTGTCAGCTTGGGGACCCCTTCAATCACAAACAGAATGAAACAATGACCACTGCGCCACTCACTGTCTGTGACTGTTCACTCCAGATCCCATAGAAATGAATGGAGCTGGGGTCACACCTCCGCACCGCTCCTCTGCACGTGGGACGCACAATGGTGACAATTGCACAGAAGTTGCTTCTTGTTTTAAACTTTAACATTCATTTAAAGTATAAAGGGTTGTTGAAGTAATTATGGAAAAAAACACTTTTTGTGTCGTCCGTTGCCTCAATTTTCAAGAATTCCTTTAGTTCCTTTGTGTTTTCAGTATCTCTGCTTGCTGTCATTTGGTCCTAGTGGATACAATGAGTCCTGGGCACAAGAAAGGACCCCGATAACCACAACGTAACGAGCACATTACAGTTTAGGTTGCAATTGGACCACAGCAAGTAGAGGTCTGTAAAAGTGTTCAGACCATGATATCCATCCCCTTGCCGGGCGACCTCATCTCCGTACAATAGGGTCCTGGAGATATTTGTGGGGGGGGGCTAAGTTACAGATGTGTGTGACTCGGGGATACAGGTATGTGCGGAGAAATGATTGGAAGATCTGTAGATCGTAAATATAACGAGGACATAAAGGGCCTCTCCTCTGCGTCCCACCCATCTGCAGAACCTGTTTTCCCATGTTCTCGCATACCTGCAAGACCCCCAGGAGGAGTATGGAGAGACTGCCCCTCCATGGCTGCAGGACCCCCCAGGAGGAGGAGTAGTATGGAGAGATTGCCCCTCCATGGCTGCAGGACCCCAGGAGGAGGAGGAGTATGGAGAGACTGCCCCTCCATGGCTGCAGGACCCCCCAGGAGGAGGAGTATGGAGAGATTGCCCCTCCGTGGCTGCAGGACCCCCAGGAGGAAGAGTAGTTTGGAGAGACTGCCCCTCCGTGGCTGCAAGACCCCCAGGAGGAGGAGTATGGAGAGATTGCCCCTCCGTGGCTGCAGGACCCCCAGGAGGAAGAGTAGTTTGGAGAGACTGCCCCTCCGCGGGTGCAGGACCCCTGGGAGGAGGAGGAGTATGGAGAGATTGCCCCTCCGTGGCTGCAAGACCCCCAGGAGGAGGAGTATGGAGAGATGGCCCCTCCGTGGCTGCAGGACCCCCAGGAGGAGTATGGAGAGACTACCCCTCCATGACTGCAGGACCCCCAGGAGGAGGAGTTTGGAGAGATTGCCCCTCCATGGCTGCAGGACCCCCAGGAGGAGGAGTTTGGAGAGATTGCCCCTCCATGGCTGCAGGACCCCCAGGAGGAGGAGTTTGGAGAAACTGCCCCTCCATGGCTGCAGGACCCCCAGGAGGAGGAGTTTGGAGAAACTGCCCCTCCGCGGCTGCAGGACCCCCAGGAGGAGGAGTATGGAGAGACTGCCCCTCCATGGCTGCAGGACCCCCAGGAGGAGGAGTATGGAGAGACTGCCCCTCCATGGCTGCAGCACCCCCCAGGAGGAGGAGTAGTATGGAGAGATTCCCCCTCTATGGCTGCAGGACCTCCAGGAGGAGGAGTAGTTTGGAGAGATTGCCCCTCCATGGCTGCAAGACCCCCAGGATGAGCAGTATGGACATACTGCCCCTCCATGGCTGCAGGACCCCCAGGAGGAGGAGGAGTATGGAGAGATTGCCCCTCTGTGGCTGCAGGACCCCCAGGAGGAGGAGGAGTATGGAGAGATTGCCCCTCTGTGGCTGCAAGACCCCCAGGAGGAGCAGTATGGACATACTGCCCCTCCATGGCTGCAGAACCCCCAGGAGGAGGAGTATGGACAGACTGCCTCTCCATGGCTGCAGGACCCCCAGGAGGAGGAGTAGTTTGGAGAGACTGCCCCTCCGTGGCTGCAATACACCTCATACACACATGGCTCCGCTCCATACACTTCATACACACACTTACCATTGCAACCAGCACAGCAGAGTCCTGCAATCCATGGAGGTCCCGATCATGTGACCCGTGACTCCTCCCCTCCTGTGACCTCATCACAGGTCCTGTTTGCACAGAGCAGCCAATATGTGTGCTGCTCTACAGGACGGTGCAGGGATGGCCGGCTGATATTGCACACCGTGGGTTGTGAGCAGGGGCGCGCGCACCGCACTAGTGACAGCAAATGTCAGGGATTATGGAGAGTCGGCACCAGGTGTTCTGACCGCCGCTCTGCCGCCCCCTATCTTTCAGTGATGACTGCCGCCTGAAGCAAAGGGCTCAACTTGCCCCATGATAGCGGCGCCCATGGGTGTATGGAGCGGAGCTGAATGTGTACGAGGTGTATGGAGCAGAGCCGTTTGTATGAGGTGTATGGAGTGGAGCCGTGTGTGTATGAGGTGTATGGAGCGGAGCTGTTATGAATAGGTAATTCAGAACCACAATGGACTTTGAAGTTCAGAGCACACAAGTGACCTGACAAAAACCACAAAACATAGGACGAGCTCTGAGACGTGGAAACTCTGCTGACCGCAATCCCTAATCCTAACACACCACACTAGAGGCAGCCGTGGATTGCGCCTAACGCTCCCTATGCAACTCGGCACAGCCTGAGAAACTAGCTAGTCCTGAAGATAGAAAAATAAGCCTACCTTGCCTCAGAGAAATTCCCCAAAGGAAAAGGCAGCCCCCCACATATAATGACTGTGAGTAAGATGAAAAAACAAACACAGAGATGAAATAGATTTAGCAAAATGAGGCCCGACTTACTGAATAGACCGAGGATAGGAAAGATAGCTTTGCGGTTAACACAAAAACCTACAAACAACCACGCAGAGGGGCAAAAAGACCCTCCGCACCGACTAACGGTACGGAGGTGCTCCCTCTGCGTCTCAGAGCTTCCAGCAAGCAAGCAAAACCAAAAAAGCAAGCTGGACAGAAAATATAGCAACAAAAGTAACACAAGCAGAACTTAGCTTATGCTGAGCAGACAGGCCACAGGAACAATCCAGGAGGAAGCAAGACCAATACTAGAACATTGACTGGAGGCCAGGATCAAAGCACTAGGTGGAGTTAAATAGAGCAGCACCTAACGACTTAACCTCATCACCTGAGGAAGGAAATGCAGGAGCCGCAGTACCACTCGTGACCACAGGAGGGAGCTTGATCACAGAATTCACAACAGTACCCCCCCCCCTTGAGGAGGGGTCACCGAACCCTCACCAGAGCCCCCAGGCCGACCAGGATGAGCCATATGAAAGGCACGAACAAGATCGGCAGCATGGACATCAGAGGCAAAGACCCAGGAATTATCTTCCTGACCATAACCCTTCCACTTAACCAGATACTGGAGTTTCCGTCTCGAAACACGAGAATCCAAAATCTTCTCCACTATATTCTCCAACTCCCCCTCCACCAAAACCGGGGCAGGAGGATCAACAGATGGAACCACAGGCGCCACGTATCTCCGCAACAATGACCTATGGAATACGTTATGGATGGAAAATGAATCTGGAAGGGTCAAACGAAAAGACACAGAATTAAGAACCTCAGAAATCCTATACGGACCAATGAAACGAGGCTTAAACTTAGGAGAGGAAACCTTCATAGGAATATAACGAGATGACAACCAAACCAAATCCCCAACACGAAGTCGGGGACCCACACAGCGTCTGCGATTAGCGAAACGTTGAGCCTTCTCCTGGGACAAGGTCAAATTGTCCACTACATGAGTCCAAATCCGCTGCAACCTGTCCACCACAGTATCCACACCAGGACAGTCCGAAGACTCAACCTGTCCTGACGAGAAACGAGGATGGAACCCAGAATTGCAGAAAAACGGTGAAACCAAGGTAGCCGAGCTGGCCCGATTATTAAGAGCGAACTCAGCCAACGGCAAAAAGGACACCCAATCATCCTGATCAGCAGAAACAAAACATCTCAGATATGTTTCCAAGGTCTGATTGGTTCGTTCAGTCTGGCCATTAGTCTGAGGATGGAAAGCCGAGGAAAAAGACAAATCAATGCCCATCCTAGCACAAAAGGCTTGCCAAAACCTCGAAACAAACTGGGAACCTCTGTCAGAAACGATGTTCTCTGGAATGCCATGTAAACGAACCACATGCTGGAAGAACAATGGCACCAAATCAGAGGAGGAAGGTAATTTAGACAAGGGTACCAAATGGATCATCTTAGAGAAGCGATCACAAACTACCCAAATGACCGACATTTTTTGAGAGACGGGGAGATCCGAAATAAAATCCATAGAGATATGTTTCCAAGGCCTCTTCGGAATCGGCAAGGGCAAAAGCAACCCACTGGCACGAGAACAGCAAGGCTTAACCCGAGCACAAATCCCACAGGACTGCACAAAAGAACGCACATCCCGCGACAGAGACGGCCACCAAAAGGATCTAGCCACCAAATCTCTGGTACCAAAGATTCCAGGATGACCAGCTAACACCGAACAATGAACCTCAGAGATAACTTTATTCGTCCACCTATCAGGGACAAACAGTTTCTCTGCTGGGCAACGATCAGGTTTATTAGCCTGAAATTTTTGCAGCACTCGCCGCAAATCAGGGGAGATGGCAGACACAATTACTCCCTCTTTGAGAATACCCGCCGGCTCAGGCAAACCCGGAGAGTCGGGCACAAAACTCCTAAACAGGGCATCCGCCTTCACATTTTTAGAGCCCGGAAGGTACGAAACCACAAAGTCAAAACGGGAGAAAAACCGCGACCAACGAGCCTGTCTAGGATTCAACCGTTTGGCAGACTCGAGATAAGTCAAGTTCTTGTGATCAGTCAAGACCACCACGCGATGCTTAGCTCCTTCAAGCCAATGACGCCACTCCTCGAATGCCCACTTCATGGCCAGCAACTCTCGATTGCCCACATCATAATTTCACTCAGCAGGCGAAAACTTACTGGAAAAGAAGGCGCATGGCTTCATCACCGAGCAATCAGCACCTCTTTGCGACAAAACAGCCCCTGCTCCAATCTCAGAAGCATCAACCTCGACCTGGAATGGAAGCAAAACATCTGGTTGACACAGCACAGGGGCAGAAGAAAAACGACTTTTTAACTCTCGAAAAGCTTCCACAGCAGCAGAAGACCAATTGACCACATCAGCACCCTTCTTGGTCAAATCGGTCAATGGTTTAGCAATACTAGAAAAATTACAGATGAAGCGACGATAAAAATTAGCAAAGCCAAGGAACTTTTGCAGACTCTTCAGAGATGTCGGCTGAGTCCAATCATAAATGGCCTGGACCTTAACAGGGTCCATCTCGATAGTAGAAGGGGAAAAGATGAACCCCAAAAATGAAACCTTCTGAACACCAAAGAGACACTTTGATCCCTTCACAAACAAAGAATTAGCACGCAGAACCTGGAACACCATTCTGACCTGCTTCACATGAGACTCCCAATCATCCGAGAAGACCAAAATATCATCCAAGTATACAATCAGGAATTTATCCAGGTACTCTCGGAAGATGTCATGCATAAAGGACTGAAATACTGATGGAGCATTGGCAAGTCCGAATGGCATAACTAGGTACTCAAAATGGCCCTCGGGCGTATTAAATGCAGTTTTCCATTCATCGCCCCGTTTAATACGCACAAGATTATATGCACCACGAAGATCTATCTTGGTGAACCAACTAGCCCCCTTAATCCGAGCAAACAAATCAGATAGTAGCGGCAAGGGGTACTGAAATTTGACCGTGATTTTATTTAGAAGGCGGTAATCAATACAAGGTCTCAGCGAACCATCCTTCTTGGCCACAAAAAAGAACCCTGCTCCCAATGGCGATGACGACGGACGAATATGACCCTTCTCCAAGGATTCTTTTACGTAACTCCGCATAGCGGCGTGCTCAGGTACAGATAAATTAAACAGTCGACCCTTAGGAAACTTACTACCAGGAATCAACTCGATAGCACAATCACAATCCCTATGCGGAGGTAGGGCATTGGACTTGGGCTCATCGAATACATCCCGGTAATCAGACAAGAACTCTGGGACCTCAGAAGGGGTGGATGATGAGATAGACAGAAATGGAACATCACCATGTACCCCCTGACAACCCCAGCTGGACACAGACATTGATTTCCAATCTAATACTGGGTTATGGACTTGTAGCCATGGCAACCCCAACACGACCACATCATGCAGATTATACAACACCAGAAAGCGAATATCCTCCTGATGCGCAGGAGCCATGCACATGGTCAGCTGGGTCCAATACTGAGGCTTATTCTTGGCCAAAGGCGTATCATCAATTCCTCTCAATGGAATAGGACACTGCAAGGGCTCCAAGACAAACCCACAGCGCCTAGCAAACTCCAAGTCCATCAAATTCAGGGCAGCGCCTGAATCCACAGATGCCATGACAGAATAGGAAGACAAAGAACAAATCAAAGTAACGGACAAAAGAAATTTCGACTGTACCGTACCAATGGTGGCAGACCTAGCGAACCGCTTAGTGCGCTTAGGACAATCGGAGATAGCATGAGTGGAATCACCGCAGTAGAAACACAGCCCATTCTGACGTCTGTGTTCTTGCCTTTCAGCTCTGGTCAAAGTCCTATCGCACTGCATAGGCTCAGGTTTATGCTCAGATAATACCGCCAAATGGTGCACAGATTTACGCTCACGCAAGCGTCGACCGATCTGAATGGCCAAAGACATAGACTCATTCAGACCAGCAGGCATAGGAAATCCCACCATGACATCCTTAAGGGCTTCAGAGAGACCCTTTCTGAAGATTGCTGCCAGGGCACATTCATTCCATTGAGTGAGCACAGACCACTTTCTAAACTTCTGACAATAAATCTCTATCTCATCCTGACCCTGACACAGAGCCAGCAAATTTTTCTCTGCCTGATCCACTGGATTAGGTTCATCGTACAGCAATCCGAGCGCCTGAAAAAGCGCATCAATATTACATAATGCAGGATCTCCTGGCGCAAGGGAAAATGCCCAGTCCTGAGGGTCGCCACGTAAAAAAGAAATAATAATCTTTACTTGTTGAACTGGGTCACCAGAGGAGCGAGGTTTCAACGCCAGAAACAGTTTGCAATTATTTTTGAAACTCAGAAATTTAGCTCTATCTCCAGAAAACAAATCAGGAATAGGAATTCTTGGTTCTAACATAGAATTCTGAGCCACAAAGTCTTGAATATTTTGTACTCTTGCCGTGAGCTGATCCACACATGAAGACAGACCTTTAATGTCCATCACTACACCTGTGTCCTGAACCACCCAAATGTCTAGGGGAAAAAAAAGGCAAAACACAGTGCAAAGAAAAAAAAATGGTCTCAGAACTTCTTTTTTCCCTCTATTGAGAAGCATAGTACTTTGGGCCTCCAGTACTGTTATGAATAGGTAATTCAGAACCACAATGGACCTTGAAGTTCAGAGCACACAAGTGACCTGACAAAAACCACAAAACATAGGACGAGCTCTGAGACGTGGAAACTCTGCTGACCGCAATCCCTAAACCTATCAAACCACACTAGAGGCAGCCGTGGATTGCGCCTAACGCTCCCTATGCAACTCGGCACAGCCTGAGAAACTAGCTAGTCCTGAAGATAGAAAAATAAGCCTACCTTGCCTCAGAGAAATTCCCCAAAGGAAAAGGCAGCCCCCCACATATGACTGTGAGTAAGATGAAAAAACAAACACAGAGATGAAATAGATTTAGCAAAGTGAGGCCCGACTTACTGAATAGACCGAGGATAGGAAAGATATTTTTGCGGTCAACACAAAAACCTACAAACAACCACGCAGAGGGGCAAAAAGACCCTCCGCACCGACTAACGGTACGGAGGTGCTCCCTCTGCGTCTCAGAGCTTCCAGCAAGCAAGCAAAACCAAAAAAGCAAGCTGGACAGAAAATATAGCAACAAAAGTAACACAAGCAGAACTTAGCTTATGCTGAGCAGACAGGCCACAGGAACAATCCAGGAGGAAGCAAGACCAATACTAGAACATTGACTGGAGGCCAGGATCAAAGCACTAGGTGGAGTTAAATGGAGCAGCACCTAACGACTTAACCTCATCACCTGAGGAAGGAAACTCAGAAGCCGCAGTACCACTCGTGACCACAGAAGGGAGCTTGATCACAGAATTCACAACACGGAGCTGAATGTGTATGAGGTGTACGGAGCGGAGCCGTGTGTGTACGAGGTATATGGAGCGGAGCCGTGTGTACGAGGTGTATGGAGCGGAGCTGAATGTGTATGAGGTGTATGGAGCGGAGCTGAATGTGTACGAGGTGTATGGAGCGGAGCTGAATGTGTATGAGGTGTATGGAGCGGAGCTGAATGTGTACGAGGTGTATGGAGCGGAGCTGAATGTGTACGAGGTGTACGGAGCAGAGCCGTGTGTGTACGAGGTGTATGGAGCGGAGTCGTGTGTACGAGGTGTATGGAGCGGAGTCGTGTGTACGAGGTGTATGGAGCGGAGCCGTGTGTACGAGGTGTATGGAGCGGAGTCGTGTGTACGAGGTGTATGGAGCAGAGTCATGTGTACGAGGTGTATGGCGCGGAGCAAAGTGTGTACGAGGTGTATGGAGCGGAGCTGAATGTGTATGAGGTGTACGGAGCAGAGCCGTGTGTGTACGAGGTGTACGGAGCAGAGCCGTGTGTGTACGAGGTGTACAGAGCAGAGCCGTGAGTGTACGAGGTGTATGGAGCAGAGCTGAATGTGTATGAGGTGTAAGGAGCGAAGCCGGGTGTGTATGAGGTGTACTGAGCGAGCTGCATGTGTATGAGGTGTATGGAGCAGAGCCAGGTGTGTATGAGGTGTATGGAGCAGAGCCGCGTGTGTGCGAGGTGTATGGAGCGGAGCCGCGTGAGTACGGAGTGGAGACATATTTGCAAGGTGTACGGAGCTCAGCCGCGTGTGTAGGAGTAACTTTGTGGCCATTATACAGTATGGAGCATTATGTGTGCCCATTATACAGTATAGAACACTGTGTGGCCATTATACAGTATGGAGCATCATGTGTGCCCATTATACAGTATGGAGCATTATGTGTGCCCATTATACAGTATGGGGAATTGTGTGGCCATTATACAGTATGGAGCATCATGAGTGGCCATTATACAGTATAGAGCACTGTGTGTGGCCATTATACAGTATGGAGCATCATGTGTGGCCATTACACAGTATGGAGCACTGTGTGGCAATTATACAGTATGGAGCATCATGTGTGGCCATTTTACAGTATGGAGCACTGTGTGGCCATTATACAGAATGGAGCGTCATGTGTGGCCATTATACAGTATGGAGTATCATGTGGGGCTCATTATACTGTATGGAGCAATATATGGGGCTCATTATACTGTATGGAGCAATATATGGGGCGTTATTCTGTATGGGGTGCGGTGCGGTGCCTACAATTCTGTATGGAGCAATATATGGGGCTCATTATCCTGTATGGAGCAATATAATGGCCACACAGTGCTACATATCATATGTGGCCATTATACAGTATGTAGCATGTGTGGCCATTATACAGTATGGAGCATCATGTGTGGCCATTATACAGTATGGAGCATCATGTGTGGCCATTATACAGTATGGAGCATGTGTGGCCATTATACAGTATGGAGCATCATGTGTGGCCATTGTACAGTACAGAGCATGTGTGGCCATTATACAGTATGGAGCATCATGTGTGGCCATTATACAGTATGGAGCATGTGTGGCCATTATACAGTATGGAGCATCATGTGTGGCCATTATACAGTATGGAGCACCATGTGTGGCCATTATACAGTATGGAGCACCATGTGTGGCCATTATACAGTATGGAGCACCATGTGTGGCCATTATACAGTATGGAGCATCATGTGTGGCCATTATACTGTATGGAGCAATATATGGGGTTCATTATACTGTATGGAGCAATATATGGGGCGTTATTCTGTATGGGGCGCTGTGCGGTGCCTACAATACTGTATGGAGCAATATATAGGGCTCATTATTCTGTATGGAGCACTGTGGTGCCCAGAATACTGTATGGAGGACTATACGGTCTGATTTATGACCTATTGTAGAATGTACAATAGTTATCACTCATGTAATGTATGGGGGGACTGTATATGAGATGGGAGCCCTATAGGGGGGGTTGTACTGTATATGTGTTTATGGGGGCGCCGTTTTGAAGTTGGCCTCAGGCAGCAGTGTGGCTAGGTTCACCCTGGCTGCAAGACCCCCAGGAGGAGGAGTAGTTTGGAGAGACTGCCCCTCCGTGGCTGCGAGACCCCCCAGGAGGAGCTGAATGGCCGCCCGGTGCTCCCTGCTGCTTCTTCTAAACCTATGGATTGATGATCTTCGTCCGTGCCGCGGACTTGCCGTGTAGTGTCAGGGCGCATGTGCGACCATTCCGCTCCTCCTGCAGTGGTCTTGCAGCCGTGGAGGGGCAGAGTGCGTGTGGGCCTGGACGTTTTGTAAAATTTATATTTTTATTTTTTTCCAGCGTTTTCAAGATCTCTGCTTGCTGTTAATGAGTGAGAAATTGACAACATTTTGTTTCCTTTTTTGTGATCGTTCCATTTGGTGTTTTGGTTTTTTTTTCCTTTTTTTTTTTTCCAGCGCTCAGATTTTGAATGATCAGATGGTTATAGTGAATGCGTACAGGGGTCCGCAAGAAACGCCGCCATGTGAGTCCCCCAAATCCGTCCTGGCAATCGTCGAGAAAGCCCCTTCCACCGGCGCAAGCGACACCGTCCAGTCCTTCTCTACCTACACGAAGATGAAACCAGACTGGTCTCTGAAGTGAGTGATGCCGGCCCCTCATCCGGTGCTGGGGGGTCTGCAACTTCATATTAGGCCGGCGTCACACTAGCGAGTTTTACGGACGTATGAGCGCATAAAATGCGTCCGTAAAACACGCCTAACAAACGTCCCAATTCTCTATGCCCCTGCTCCTATCTGCCGTATTTTACTGATCAGTACTATACGGCTTTCTACGGCCGTAGAAAATCGCAGCATGCTGCGTTTGTCACCGTATTGCGCAAAAAAAAATGCCAATGAAAGTCTATGAAAGCCCCAAAAATACGGATTACACACGGACCAGCAGTGTGACTTGCGAGAAATACGCAGCGGTGTTAGAGAGAAAAGACGGCAATTCAGTGCGGTGTACAGTAAAATCACACTGACAGCTTCCAGTAGAATAGGTAGAATAAATGTGTACACATAGAATAGGTATATATATATATATATATATATACAGTGGGGCAAAAAGTATTTAGTCAGTCAGCAATAGTGCAAGTTCCACCACTTAAAAAGATGAGAGGCGTCTGTAATTTACATCATAGGTAGACCTCAACTATGGGAGACAAACTGAGAAAAAAAAATCCAGAAAATCACATTGTCTGTTTTTTTAACATTTTATTTGCATATTATGGTGGAAAATAAGTATTTGGTCAGAAACAAAATTTCATCTCAATACTTTGTAATATATCCTTTGTTGGCAATGACAGAGGTCAAACGTTTTCTGTAAGTCTTCACAAGGTTGCCACACACTGTTGTTGGTATGTTGGCCCATTCCTCCATGCAGATCTCCTCTAGAGCAGTGATGTTTTGGGCTTTTCGCTTGGCAACACGGACTTTCAACTCCCTCCAAAGGTTTTCTATAGGGTTGAGATCTGGAGACTGGCTAGGCCACTCCAGGACCTTGAAATGCTTCTTACGAAGCCACTCCTTCATTGCCCTGGCGGTGTGCTTTGGATCATTGTCATGTTGAAAGACCCAGCCACGTTTCATCTTCAATGCCCTTGCTGATGGAAGGAGGTTTGCACTCAAAATCTCACGATACATGACCCCATTCATTCTTTCATGTACCCGGATCAGTCGTCCTGGCCCCTTTGCAGAGAAACAGCCCCAAAGCATGATGTTTCCACCACCATGCTTTACAGTAGGTATGGTGTTTGATGGATGCAACTCAGTATTCTTTTTCCTCCAAACACGACAAGTTGTGTTTCTACCAAACAGTTCCAGTTTGGTTTCATCAGACCATAGAACATTCTCCCAAAACTCCTCTGGATCATCCAAATGCTCTCTAGCAAACTTCAGACGGGCCCGGACATGTACTGGCTTAAGCAGTGGGACACGTCTGGCACTGCAGAATCTGAGTCCATGGTGGCGTAGTGTGTTACTTATGGTAGGCCTTGTTACATTGGTCCCAGCTCTCTGCAGTTCATTCACTAGGTCCCCCCGCGTGGTTCTGGGATTTTTGCTCACCGTTCTTGTGATCATTCTGACCCCACGGGGTGGGATTTTGCGTGGAGCCCCAGATCGAGGGAGATTATCAGTGGTCTTGTATGTCTTCCATTTTCTAATTATTGCTCCCACTGTTGATTTCTTCACTCCAAGCTGGTTGGCTATTGCAGATTCAGTCTTCCCAGCCTGGTGCAGGGCTACAATTTTGTTTCTGGTGTCCTTTGACCGCTCTTTGGTCTTCACCATAGTGGAGTTTGGAGTCAGACTGTTTGAGGGTGTGCACAGGTGTCTTTTTATACTGATAACAAGTTTAAACAGGTGCCATTACTACAGGTAATGAGTGGAGGAAAGAGGAGACTCTTAAAGAAGAAGTTACAGGTCTGTGAGAGCCAGAAATCTTGATTGTTTGTTTCTGACCAAATACTTATTTTCCACCATAATATGCAAAAAAAATGTTAAAAAAACAGACAATGTGATTTTCTGGATTTTTTTTTCTCAGTTTGTCTCCCATAGTTGAGGTCTACCTATGATGTAAATTACAGACGCCTCTCATCTTTTTGAGTGGTGGAACTTGCACTATTGCTGACTGACTAAATACTTTTTTGCCCCACTGTATATATATTTATATATATGTCAGTAGACACATATATGTATATATATTATTACTTCATACAGCGCTAGATAGCTTTAAAGCCGGTAATTCTTTTGCTATCTCCTTCCTAAACCCGACATGATATGAGACATGGTTTACATACAGTAATATATCCCCATTTTTTTTTTTGCATATTCCACACTACTAATGTTAGTAGTGTGTATATGCAACGTTTGGCTGTTCTAGCTATTAAATTAAAGGGTTAAATGGCGTAAAAATTGGCGTGGGCTCCCGCGCAATTTTCTCCGCCAGAGTAGTAAAGCCAGTGACTGAGGGCAGATATTAATAGCCTGGAGAGGGTCCATGGTTATTGCCCCCCCCCCCCCCTGGCTAAAAACATCTGCCCCAAGCCACCCCAGAAAAGGCACATCTGGAAGATGCGCCTATTCTGGCACTTGGCCACTCTCTTCCCATTCCCGTGTAGCGGTGGGATATGGGGTAATGAAGGGTTAATGCCACCTTGCTATTGTAAGGTGACATTAAGCCAAATTAATAATGGATAGGCGTCAATTATGACACCTATCCATTATTAATCCAATAGTAGTAAAGGGTTAAAAAAAACACAAACACATTATTTAAAAGTATTTTAATGAAATAAAAACAAAGGTTGTTGTAATATTTTATTCTACGCTCAATCCTTCTGAAGACCCTCGCTCTGTAACAAAGAAAAAATAATAAACCAACAATATACATACCTTCCGAAGATCTGTAACGTTCCACGATGTAAATCCATCTGAAGGGGTTAAAATATTTTACAGCCAGGGGCTCTGCTAATGCAGCAGTGCTCGTGGCTGCAAAACCCCGGGGAATGAAGGTAAAGTAGGTCAATGACCTATATTTACCTTCATTCGCGGTGATGCGCCCTCTACTGGTTGTCCTCATATGAGCTCGAGCCTGGGAGCTTTCTAGGAAAGTTCCCACGCTCGAGGAACAGCCAGCAGAGGGCGCCTCACCGCGAATGAAGGTAACTACAGGTCATTGACCTACTTTACCTTCATTCCCCGGGGTTTTGCAGCCACGAGCACCGCTGCATTAGCAGAGCTCCTGGCTGTAAAATATTTTAACCCCTTCAGATGGATTTACATCGTGGGACGTTACAGATCTTCGGAAGGTATGTATATTGTTGGTTTATTATTTTTTCTTTGTTACAGAGCGAGGGTCTTCAGAAGGATTGAGCGTAGAATAAAATATTACAACAACCTTTGTTTTTATTTCATTAAAATACTTTTAAATAATGTGTTTGTGTTTTTTTTAACCCTTTACTACTATTGGATTAATAATGGATAGGTTTCATAATTGACGCCTCTCCATTATTAATTAGGCTTAATGTCACCTTACAATAGCAAGGTGGCATTAACCCTTCATTACCCCATATCCCACCGCTACACAGGAATGGGAAGAGAGTGGCCAAGTGCCAGAATAGGCGCATCTTCCAGATGTGCCTTTTCTGGGGTGGCTGGGGGCAGATGTTTTTAGCCAGGGGGGGCCAATATCCGTGGACCCTCTCCAGGCTATTAATATCTGCCCTCAGTCACTGGCTTTACTACTCTGGCGGAGAAAATTGCGCGGGAGCTCACGGCAATTTTTTCCGCCATTTAACCCTTTAATAGCTAGAACGCACAAATTTTGCACATACACACTACTACAGATGGATCTGGATAAGTTGGAAACTTGGGCTGAAAGGTGGCAGATGAGGTTTAACAATGATAAATGTAAGGTTATACACATGGGAAGAAGGAATCAATATCACCATTACACACTGAATGGGAAACCACTGGGTAAATCTGACAGGGAGAATGACTTGGGGATCCTAGTTAATAATAAACTGATGGGAGAACTACAATACCCAGATAGATTAGCGAAATTAGGATTATTTAGTCTAGAAAAAAGACGACTGAGGGGCGATCTAATAACCATGTATAAGTATATAAGGGGACAATACAAATATCTCGCTGAGGATCTGTTTATACCAAGGAAGGTGACGGGCACAAGGGGGCATTCTTTGCGTCTGGAGGAGAGAAGGTTTTTCCACCAACATAGAAGAGGATTCTTTACTGTTAGGGCAGTGAGAATCTGGAATTGCTTGCCTGAGGAGGTGGTGATGGCGAACTCAGTCGAGGGGTTCAAGAGAGGCCTGGATGTCTTCCTGGAGCAGAACAATATTGTATCATACAATTAGGTTCTGTAGAAGGACGTAGATCTGGGGATTTATTATGATGGAATATAGGCTGAACTGGATGGACAAATGTCTTTTTTCGGCCTTACTAACTATGTTACTATGTTACTAACAGTAGTGTGGAATCTGCAAAAAAAATGGGGATATGAGATGGTTTACTGTATGTAATCATGTCTCATATCATGTCGGGATTAGGAAGGAGAAAGCAAAAGACGGCAATTGAATTACTGGCTTTAAAGCTGTCTCGCGCTGTATAAAATATTAATTTATATATACATATGTGTCTACTGACACATATATATATATATATATATATATATATATATATATATATATATATATATATATAAACAGTATATATGTTTTTATGGTTTTTTTTACACATGGATCCCTTATATAGCCATATGTTGGTTTTGCAAGCCTGTGAGAAAAACACGCAGTACGGATGACATACGGATTACATACGGAGGATGCCATGCGCAAAAAACGCTGACACAGCCTGCCTACGGAGGAGCTACGGACCACTATTTTGGGGACTTTTCAGCGTATTACGGCCGCAATATTCGGACCGTATTGTCTTACGCCAAGTGTGACGTCGGCCTTACACTTTTTGTTTTTTTCAATTAGAGTCTGTGGCCAAGATCTCTGCTTGCTGTCACTGAATACAAAAAATCCGCTCTACATCCAGGTGCTGAAAACCTGTGCAGCCCTGACACTTCTCACAGCTGAGGTTTTGCCTCTATAACAAGTAACTTTAGATATTGATCCACTCAACATCTCTGGACGTATTGCCCTGACGTCCCCAGGTGTCACACAAGCCGTGGGCAAGGGCTTTCTGTGGGCGAGGGCTTTCTGCCGTCAGTGTCTTTTGATGAAAGTTCTTTTCTTTATACAGATGTCTTCAAGACAACAACTGGGATGTGCAGCAAGCAAAGGAAATGTTTCATCACCTGCAGGTAAATGGTTTTCTTAACCAACCTACTTGCTGACGGTCTCCAGTGAAGTGGAGCCGCCCTGCACTGTGTGCACAGGTGTTCTACTCAGGAGAGGTTCAGTGCTGCCCTCTATTGGCCAGAGCTGATTGCTGCTGCAAAGATCAGTTCTTGCTCTATAGAACCACTGTACATACAGAATGTGGAAAAAAGTATGTGCCCCCTCCACATTCACCTCCAGGATCATTTCTCACCTCCCATCCTACATCCTTAGGCATTCATATGGAGTCGGACCCTCTGCAGATAGAACGGCTCCAGCTCTTCTGGGAAGGATTTCTATAAGACTGTGGGAAATTTTGCCACTTCCTTCAGAAGAGCATTTGTGGGGTCAGACCCTGATGTTGGGGGGAGGCCGGGATCACAATCTCCATTTTAGGTTGGGTCTTGTGCCGCCGCTCACGTTCTCTCCGCCGTGTCTGTATGGAGCTACAGTCATGGAGGTCAGATGAGGGTCTACTCCAAACTGTTCCCACAAAGCTGGAAGCATCGTGCATTATAGAAGCGGCACTGCTGGGGCCAGACGGTGTACACCGGGGGCAATGGGGCTGGATGTTATACCGCGGGGGCAACGGCATTGGATGTTATACGCCGGGGAGCAATGGGTTCAGATGTTATACACTGGAAGCAATGGGACCAGAGGTTATAGACCAGAGGGCGATGGGGCCGGGTGTTATAGACTAGGGGCGATGGGGCCGGGTGTTATAGACTAGGGGCGATGGGGCCGGGTGTTATAGACTAGGGGCGATGGGGCCGGGTGTTATAGACTAGGGGCGATGGGACCAGAGGTTATAGACCAGAGGGCGATGGGGCCGGGTGTTATAGACCAGAGGGCGATGGGGCCGGGTGTTATAGACCAGAGGGCGATGGGGCCGGGTGTTATAGACCAGAGGGCGATGGGGCCGGGTGTTATAGACCAGAGGGCGATGGGGCCGGGTGTTTAACACTCTGCCTCCAGTGTATGAGACCGGGGGGCAATGATGCCAGACCTTATATGCTGAGGGGCGATGGGGCCGGGTGTTATACACTTTGGGGTTGATGGGGCCGGGTGTTATACACTGGGGGGGAAGGGGTGATGGGGCCGGGTGTTATACATTGGGGGAGGGGGGGAATGGGATGGGGCCGGGTGTTATACATTGGGAGTGATGGGGCCTGGTGATGGAGACCAGGGGGTTCGTTGACAGCAGACATTATACACTGAGGGGGGGATGGCCGGATGTTATAGACATGGGGCTGGGTATTACAGACTGGAGGGTGATGAGGCTGGGTGTTATACACTGGGGGCAATGGGGCCGGGTGTTATAGACTGGGGGCGATGGGGCCGGGTGTTATAGACTAGGGGCGATGGGGCCGGGTGTTATAGACTAGGGGCGATGGAGCCGGGTGTTATAGACTAGGGGCGATGGGACCAGAGGTTATAGACCAGAGGGCGATGGGGCCGGGTCATGGAGACCAGTTCGTTGACAGCAGGCATTATACACTGAGGGGGGGGGTGGCCGGATGTTATAGACATGGGGCCGGGTGTTATACACTGGGGGTGATGGGGCCGGGTGTTATAGACTGGAGGGCGAAGGGGCCTTGTGTTATACACTGGAAGGGGTAATGAGGCCTGGTATTATAGTCTGGGGGGTGATGGGGCTGGGTTTTTGTTGACCGGACGACGATGGGGCTGGGTTTTTGTTGACCGGGCGACGATGGGGCTGGGTGTTATATGCTGGGGATGATGGGGACAGGTGTTAAGAGACTGGGGGAGTCGTTGATGGCAGATATTATAGACTGGAGGGGGGAAAGGCCGGATGTTATAGACTGGGGGCGAGGACGGCAGACATTATACACAGGGGGGTGATGGGGCTGAATGAGAAATCTGAAACTGATGGAGTCCTCTACTTGCCTCCATGTCAGATATGTCCGTCTCTCTTGCTCTGACACTGCTGTCACCAAGAGCTCAATGTGCAGATCCCATTCCAGCTCACACCGGGGGTCTGGCCTGGAGACCCCTCCATGACAGCCTGCCACGAGAAGTGGTGAGTTCTCCTTCAACGGAAGTCTTCACACAGAGGCTGGACAGACATCTGTCTGATGGTTTAGTGACTCCTGCGTTGAGCAGAGGGTGGGACACGATGACCCCGGAGGTCCCATTCTATGATCTATAAGCGCTATTACGGCATATAGACATGAGTCATCTTCATGAGAGGCGCCATCTCATGTTTATCTGCATATAGCTGGAGAACCCTTTAAGAGCGCTCACCCTGACTGTATAACGGGGTGATTGGTCCGTCAGTCTCGCCCCCAGGTTTACAGACTGTCACGTATGATTTGCTTTTCCTTTAGTATCTTTTTCCCCTTTCCAGAGTCGGGGCGCCATTCCTCCAGAGGCCTTTGATGTGAAGGAGCTGGCGGCCGTCATGTCGCGATGACGTGTGAGGACGAGTCCCCGCTGGTCGGATTCTGATACACGGCGGGTTCCCTGGTTCTGTTGTCCTTCTGTTCATGTTCTTGTGTTTCTTGTCTGTTTTTCGGCGTCTGGGTTTTGTGTTACAAATAGTAAAATGTGGCCTCGTTCCCGTCGTGTAGACGGCGCCAAAGTTTTCTGCAGAGAATCTGCCCCGTTGTGTTAACGGCCCTCAGTGAGCAGGAAGCTGCGATTAGTGTGCAGGAAAGATGGCTTCTTGTATTATAGAGTTTTAAGGCTTCAGAGCGAACGATCACTTTTGTACAAAACATCCATTAAAGGAAATGTTCTGTTACTAGGTGTTATTGTATTGTGTGACCCCCTCCGCGCCACGAATCTCACGCTCCACACCAGTGTCCTCACTATAGTGATACCACGTCCACAGGACTCACGCTCCACACCCGTCCTCACTAGTGACGCCACATCCACGCTTTACACCAGTGTCCTCACTATAGTGATACCATGTCCACAGGACTCGCGCTCCGCACCCGTCCTCACTAGTGACGCCACGTCTGCGTCTTACACCAGTGTCCTCACTATAGTGATACCACGTCCACAGGACTCACGCTCCACACCCGTCCTCACTAGTGACGCCACGTCTTCGCCATACACCAGTGTCCTCACTATAGTGATACCACGTCCACAGGACTCAAGCTCCGCACCCGTTATCACTAGTGATGCCACGTCCACCCCTTACACCAGTGTCCTCACTAGTGATGCCACGTCCACGCCTTACACCAGTGTCTTCACTATAGTGATACCACATCCACAAGACTCACGCTCCGCACCGTCCTCACTAGTGACGCCACGTCCACGCCTTACACCAGTATCCTCACTATAGTGATACCACGTCCACAGGACTCACGCTCCACAGCTGTCCTCACTAGTGATGCCACGTCCACCCCTTACACCAGTGTCCTCACTATAGTGATACCACGTCCACAGGACTCAAGCTCCGCACCCGTTATCACTAGTGATGCCACGTCCACCCCTTACACCAGTGTCCTCACTAGTGATGCCACGTCCACGCCTTACACCAGTGTCCTCACTATAGTGATACCACGTCCACAGGACTCAAGCTCCGCACCCGTTATCACTAGTGATGCCACGTCTGCGCCTTACACCAGTGTCCTCACTATAGTGATACCACGTCCACAGGACTCACGCTCCACAGCTGTCCTCACTAGTGATGCCACGTCCACCCCTTACACCAGTGTCCTCACTATAGTGATACCACGTCCACAGGACTCACGCTCCACAGCTGTCCTCACTAGTGATGCCACGTCCACCCCTTACACCAGTGTCCTCACTAGTGATGCCACGTCCACGCCTTACACCAGTGTCCTCACTATAGTGATACCACGTCCACAGGACTCAAGCTCCGCACCCGTTATCACTAGTGATGCCACGTCTGCGCCTTACACCAGTATCCTCACTATAGTGATACCACGTCCACAGGACTCACGCTCCACAGCTGTCCTCACTAGTGACGCCACGTCCACCCCTTACACCAGTGTCCTCACTAGTGATGCCACGTCCACGCCTTACACCAGTGTCCTCACTATAGTGATACCACGTCCACAGGACTCAAGCTCCGCACCCGTTATCACTAGTGATGCCACGTCCACGCCTTACACCAGTGTCCTCACTATAGTGATACCACGTCCACAGGACTCACGCTCCACAGCTGTCCTCACTAGTGATGCCACGTCCACACAGGACTCACGCTCCACACCGTTCTCACTAGTGACGCCACGTCCATGCCTTACACCAGTGTCCTCACTATAGTGATACCACATCCACAGGACTCGCGCTCCGCACCCGTCCTCACTAGTGATGCCACGTCTGCGCCTTACACCAGTGTCCTCACTAGTGATGCCACGTCCACGCCTTACACCAGTGTCTTCACTATAGTGATACAACATCCACAGGACTCACGCTCCACACCTGTCCTCACTAGAGATGCCACGTCCACGCCTTACACCAGTGTCCTCACTATAGTGATACCACGTCCACAGGACTCACGCTCCACAGCTGTCCTCACTAGTGATGCCACGTCCACCCCTTACACCAGTGTCCTCACTAGTGATGCCACGTCCACGCCTTACACCAGTGTCCTCACTATAGTGATACAACATCCACAGGACTCACGCTCCACACCTGTCCTCACTAGAGATGCCACGTCCACCCCTTACACCAGTGTCCTCACTATAGTGATACCACGTCCACAGGACTCACGCTCCACACCTGTCCTCACTAGTGATGCCACGTCCACCCCTTACACCAGTGTCCTCACTAGTGATGCCACGTCCACGCCTTACACCAGTGTCCTCACTATAGTGATACCACGTCCACAGGACTCACGCTCCACACCTGTCCTCACTAGTGATGCCACGTCCACCCCTTACACCAGTGTCCTCACTAGTGATGCCACGTCCACGCCTTACACCAGTGTCCTCACTATAGTGATACAACATCCACAGGACTCACGCTCCACACCTGTCCTCACTAGAGATGCCACGTCCACGCCTTACACCAGTGTCCTCACTATAGTGATACCACGTCCACAGGACTCACGCTCCACACCTGTCCTCACTAGTGATGCCACGTCCACCCCTTACACCAGTGTCCTCACTAGTGATGCCACGTCCACGCCTTACACCAGTGTCCTCACTATAGTGATACAACATCCACAGGACTCACGCTCCACACCTGTCTTCACGTCCATGCCTTACACCAGTGTCCTCACTATAGTGATACCACGTCCACAGGACTCACGCTCCACACCGTCCTCACTAGTGATGCCACGTCTGCGCCTTACACCAGTGTCCTCATTATAGTGATACCACATCCACACAGGACTCACGCTCCACACCGTCCTCACTAGTGACGCCACGCCTTACACCAATGTCCTCACTATAGTGATACCACGTCCACAGGACTCACGCACCCATCCTCACTAGTGATGCCACGTCCACCCCTTACACCAGTGTCCTCACTATAGTGATACCACGTCCACAGGACTCACGCGCTGTACCCGTCCTCACTAGTGATGCCACGTCCACGCCTTACACCAGTGTCCTCACTATAGTGATACCACGTCCACAGGACTCACGATCCACACCCGTCCTCACTAGTGATGCCACGTCCACGCCTTACACCAGTGTCCTCACTATAGTGATACCATGTCCACAGGACTCACGCTCTGCACCCGTTCTCACTAGTGATGCCACGTCTAAGCCTTACACCAGTATCCTCACTATAGTGATACCACGTCCACAGGTCTCACGCGCTGCACCCGTCCTCACTAGTGATGCCACGTCCACGCCTTACACCAGTGTCCTCACTATAGTGATACCACGTCCACAGGACTCATGCTCCGCACCCATCCTCACTAGTGATGCCACGTCCACGCCTTACACCAGTGTCCTCACTATAGTGATACCACGTCCACAGAACTCACGCTCTACACCTGTCCTCACTGCATTCTTATACCACCATGTCCATGCCTCACGCTCTACCTGTCCTTACTTCACTATGTACACCCGTCCTCAGTATTGTGATATTACCACGTCCACGCCTCAGACTCTACACTTGTGTTTATTATGGAAAAAATATTGTTTCTTGTTTTAAAGAGTTTTAAGACTTCAGAGCGTTCATTTTTTTTGTATAAAATATCCAGTAAAGGAAATGTTAGGTTACTAGATGTTATTATATTGACACTACCACATCCACAACTCGTGCTCGTCCTCATTGTGTTATACCGTGTCCATGACTCACGCTCTACACTTGTCCTCATTATTGTGTGGTACCACCAGCGCTTAGTGCAACCTTGGCGTGGTCAATCATTTAATGGGACTCGTCTGCATCGCCCCCAAGCTTTCTTTTATCCAAACTGAATAACCCCCCCAGTGTGATAACCCGTCTTCTGCACCCATTCCCTTAATACTCCTGGTTCTGCTGCACCCGCTCTAGTTCAGCTACCTCCTTCTTAGAGATACTAGGTACAATTTTGGGCTTCGTCTGTATCAATGCGGCCGCACTTGTGTTTTGTATATAGGCAGAACTTTGTTCTTATCATGAGCATTTCTGCCTCTTTTAATGTATCCCATGGTTTTATTTGCCTGGCACTGGTCACTAAAGTGGAGTTTGCCATCCACCCCATACATCTAAGTCTTTAGTGACCTTTTTAATATTAAGTACTTAAGTGTACATTTTATTTCCTCTGCCCAAGTGAATGACCTTACATAAATCCCTGTAATATTTCATTGTCCTCATCTGTGTTAATTACCCTGCAGTGTCTAATATCTGCAAATATTGAAATTCTACTTCGTACACCCCCTACAAGCTCATTAATAAATAGTAAAAGAAATAGTAAAAGAATAAAAACTGAAAATGTAGCCCCCTTAAAAAATAGTGAGGAAAGAATGGTTGTAGATGACGAGGAAAAAGCTAACATATTAAACACCTTCTTCTCCACGGTGGAAAATGAAATGCTAGGTGAAATCCCAAGAAACAATGAAAACCCTATATTAAGGGTCACCAATCTAACCCAAGAAGAGGTGCGAAACCGGCTAAATAAGATTAAAATAGATAAATCTCCGGGTCCGGATGGCATACACCCACGAGTACTAAGAGAACTAAGTAATGTAATAGATAAACCATTATTTATTATTTTTAGGGACTCTATAGCGACAGGGTCTGTTCCGCAGGATTGGCGCATAGCAAATGTGGTGCCAATATTCAAAAAGGGCTCTAAAAGTGAACCTGGAAATTATAGGCCAGTAAGTCTAACCTCTATTGTTGGTAAAATATTTGAAGGGTTTCTGAGGGATGTTATTCTGGATTATCTCAATGAGAATAACTGTTTAACTCCATATCAGCATGGGTTTATGAGAAATCGCTCCTGTCAAACCAATCTAATCAGTTTTTATGAAGAGGTAAGCTATAGGCTGGACCACGGTGAGTCATTGGACGTGCTATATCTCGATTTTTCCAAAGCGTTTGATACCGTGCCGCACAAGAGGTTGGTACACAAAATGAGAATGCTTGGTCTGGGGGAAAATGTGTGTAAATGGGTTAGTAACTGGCTTAGTGATAGAAAGCAGAGGGTGGTTATAAATGGTATAGTCTCTAACTGGGTCGCTGTGACCAGTGGGGTACCGCAGGGGTCGGTATTGGGACCTGTTCTCTTCAACATATTCATTAATGATCTGGTAGAAGGTTTACACAGTAAAATATCGATATTTGCAGATGATACAAAACTATGTAAAGCAGTTAATACAAGAGAAGATAGTATTCTGCTACAGATGGATCTGGATAAGTTGGAAACTTGGGCTGAAAGGTGGCAGATGAGGTTTAACAATGATAAATGTAAGGTTATACACATGGGAAGAGGGAATCAATATCCCCATTACACACTGAACGGGAAACCACTGGGTAAATCTGACAGGGAGAAGGACTTGGGGATCCTAGTTAATGATAAACTTACCTGGAGCAGCCAGTGCCAGGCAGCAGCTGCCAAGGCAAACAGGATCATGGGGTGCATTAAAAGAGGTCTGGATACACATGATGAGAGCATTATACTGCCTCTGTACAAATCCCTAGTTAGACCGCACATGGAGTACTGTGTCCAGTTTTGGGCACCGGTGCTCAGGAAGGATATAATGGAACTAGAGAGAGTACAAAGGAGGGCAACAAAATTAATAAAGGGGATGGGAGAACTACAATACCCAGATAGATTAGCGAAATTAGGATTATTTAGTCTAGAAAAAAGACGACTGAGGGGCGATCTAATAACCATGTATAAGTATATAAGGGGACAATACAAATATCTCGCTGAGGATCTGTTTATACCAAGGAAGGTGACGGGCACAAGGGGGCATTCTTTGCGTCTGGAGGAGAGAAGGTTTTTCCACCAACATAGAAGAGGATTCTTTACTGTTAGGGCAGTGAGAATCTGGAATTGCTCGCCTGAGGAGGTGGTGATGGCGAACTCAGTCGAGGGGTTCAAGAGAGGCCTGGATGTCTTCCTGGAGCAGAACAATATTGTATCATACAATTAGGTTCTGTAGAAGGACGTAGATCTGGGGATTTATTATGATGGAATATAGGCTGAACTGGATGGACAAATGTCTTTTTTCGGCCTTACTAACTATGTTACTATGTGGAAAAGAAGAGGGCCCAATACTGACCCCTGTAGTTCCCCACTGTGACCCAATCTGAGCATGTTTCATTAATAATCACTCTAGGTTTAATAAGTACAGACAAAATCCACAGTGTGACCCTGGTCCAGCCGGGAACTCCCCTTTTCATACACGCTGATCAGGCTAGTCTGACCGGACAATGCTGTGACACTATGGCTCCTATACCTCTCACACTTGTCCGTGATGAATATGCAACAAAACAAAGTCAATGTATTTGTTTCATAGAAGGGGGAAATTAATTGTCCTCCCTGCTCAGTGGGTAACTCGTGCTATCCCTTTATCACACCTGAATACTCTTATTCATGGGCACGGGGTCTCGGATCAGTCGCATCTGTCCTTGCTGTAATAGGAATCCCCTGCTCTCTTCTCATTGCTGGGCTTGCGCTGCTAAATAGGTGCCAGTGTGAACAGGGTGAGTTGCAGTGCAAATAAGTTTATTAATACTCCAAATGCCTCATACAACTTAATGGTTCAGAGTTAGTATTTTACGCTCCGCCTATGTGCTCATCCTTTACAATCAGACTGTTATGTGTGATTAATTTCCACCTTTTTAAAAGTGACTGGCTAGATGTGTCCATGATAAATATATATATTTATCAGTATGGTGCTGCATATACTTTTTCTGCCCCAAAACTCCATATTTTACTCTGCAGTTACCAACAGCCAACACTAGGGGGAGTTCTCTGCACACTGTTAAAAAAGCAGTAATAAATCTATATGCAGAGAGCGCCCTCTGGTGGTGGCTGTGAGCAGCGCAGGTGATAAATTTCATTGTAGGGAATTTTGATGTTATTAAACGATGTGACACAGAACCACCTAAAAATTAGATATTCTCCATGATGGCCAAAGGAACTAAAGGGGCATATGGACAGGCTTTTAAAAAGTTAGGCCGAACAGAGAAGGTGGTGTAGTACTGATAAAGGGAGTGTGACCAACCCCTTTAAATTCTATCACTGCCCCAATCCCCTTAGAGGGGTTATATAAAAGTAGACAACCCTTGTAATCATCAGGTTTCTAGAGCAGATTGTTAAAGCTTGTTGGGCGATTGTATTACACCGTAATAAATAATCTCAGACAGTTTTACAGCATAAGAAAATCGAAAAACGGGTAATTCCATCTTTAATGAGGAGAAACGTAAATTATTATTTTATAAGTAAAATTTACAGTGTAAGACACGTCCTTCCAACAAACCGATATCACAAAGTAGAGGAACTATACAGGTCCTTCTCAAAAAATTAGCATATAGTGTTAAATTTCATTATTTCCCATAATGTAATGATTACAATTAAACTTTCATATATTATAGATTCATTATCCACCAACTGAAATTTGTCAGGTCTTTTATTGTTTTAATACTGATGATTTTGGCATACAACTCCTGATAACCCAAAAAACCTGTCTCAATAAATTAGCATATCAAGAAAAGGTTCTCTAAACGACCCATTACCCTAATCTTCTGAATCAACTAATTAACTCTAAACACATGCAAAAGATACCTGAGGCTTTTATAAACTCCCTGCCTGGTTCATTACTCAAAACCCCCATCATGGGTAAGACTAGCGACCTGACAGATGTCAAGAAGGCCATCATTGACACCCTCAAGCAAGAGGGTAAGACCCAGAAAGAAATTTCTCAACAAATAGGCTGTTCCCAGAGTGCTGTATCAAGGCACCTCAATGGTAAGTCTGTTGGAAGGAAACAATGTGGCAGAATACGCTGTACAACGAGAAGAGGAGACCGGACCCTGAGGAAGATTGTGGAGAAGGACCGATTCCAGACCTTGGGGAACCTGAGGAAGCAGTGGACTGAGTCTGGTGTGGAAACATCCAGAGCCACCGTGCACAGGCGTGTGCAGGAAATGGGCTACAGGTGCCGCATTCCCCAGGTAAAGCCACTTTTGAACCATAAACAGCGGCAGAGGCACCTGACCTGGGCTACAGAGAAGCAGCACTGGACTGTTGCTAAGTGGTCCCAAGTACTTTTTTCTGATGAAAGCAAATTTTGCATGTCATTCGGAAATCAAGGTGCCAGAGTCTGGAGGAAGACTGGGGAGAAGGAAATGCCAAAATGCCTGAAGTCCAGTGTCAAGTACCCACAGTCAGTGATGGTGTGGGGTGCCATGTCAGCTGCTGGTGTTGGTCCACTGTGTTTCATCAAGGGCAGGGTCAATGCAGCTAGCTATCAGGAGATTTTGGAGCACTTCATGCTTCCATCGGCTGAAATGCTTTATGGAGATGAAGATTTCATTTTTCAGCACGACCTGGCACCTGCTCACAGTGCCAAAACCACTGGTAAATGGTTTACTGACCATGGTATTACTGTGCTCAATTGGCCTGCCAACTCTCCTGACCTGAACCCCATAGAGAATCTGTGGGATATTGTGAAGAGAAAGTTGAGAGACGCAAGACCCAACACTCTGGATGAGCTTAAGGCCGCTATTGAAGCATCCTGGGCCTCCATAACATCTCAGGAGTGTCACAGGCTGATTGCCTCCATGCCACGCCGCATTGAAGCAGTCATTTCTGCCAAAGGATTCCCGACCAAGTATTGAGTGCATAACTGAACATTATTATTTGATGGTTTTTTTGTTTGTTATTAAAAAACACTTTTATTTGATTGGATGGGTGAAATATGCTAATTTATTGAGACAGGTTTTTTGGGTTATCAGGAGTTGTATGCCAAAATCATCAGTATTAAAACAATAAAAGACCTGACAAATTTCAGTTGGTGGATAATGAATCTATAATATATGAAAGTTTTATTGTAATCATTACATTATGGTAAATAATGAAATTTAACACTATATGCTAATTTTTTGAGAAGGACCTGTACAGAAGACAGGATTCATGGCGACCATTAGAGGAATCGAGAGATTTTATTCCTTTAAAATTGCACTTGTTCTGTTATTACTGAACAGCTCGAAGGCAACGAGAGCGGCTCACAGGGAAACAAAGGGTTAACGTCCGTCACCGGCAGGCAGTGAAGGCGCAATAGATGTTCTGCGCTGTATAAATCTTCCAGTATGGGGACACACTGCACCTGGGAGTCATCAGGGGAACTTACCAAGATCCTGAAATATGGCGCAGAACTGACCGCAGGAGCCGGTGACATTCGCTGCAGGTGTAACAGAGAGATGGCAGAGATAAATGATTGACTAATACGGGGTTAAGTACACTCATGCTCCTGCTCTGCAAGAGCTCATTGATGGGAATAGCCTACTTTTTCAGGGGGCAAATTAAATATTGGAGCAGTCTGTGGAGCGTTTCCTGGTGCCCTTTCCAAGTTGTACAAGATTGTGTGCCAATTTATTCATAAATAAAAGACGCATACTCCTCAGAGCCACCACTAGGGGGAGCAACAGCACAGAACGCCCTCTAGTGGTGGCTGCAGGTAGTGTGGAACTAGTGCACACAACATACCACAGAACGCCCTCTAGTGGTGGCTGCAGGCAACACATTCAGTGCACACAACATACCACAGAACGCCCTCTAGTGGTGGCTGCAGGGAGCACATTCAGTGCATACAACATACCACAGAACGCCCTCTAGTGGTGGCTGCAGGCAGTGTGGAGCCAGTGCACACAACATACCACAGAACGCCCTCTAGTGGTGGCTGCAGGGAGCACATTCAGTGCACACAACATACCACAGAACGCCCTCTAGTGGTGGCTGCAGGGAGCACATTCAGTGCATACAACATACCACAGAACGCCCTCTAGTGGTGGCTGCAGGGAGCACATTCAGTGCATACAACATACCACAGAACGCCCTGTAGTGGTGGCTGCAGGCAGTGTGGAGCCAGTGCACACAACATACCACAGAACGCCCTCTAGTGGTGGCTGCAGGGAGCACATTCAGTGCACACAACATCCCACAGAACGCCCTCTAGTGGTGGCTGCAGGCAACACATTCAGTGCACACAACATACCACAGAACGCCCTCTAGTGGTGGCTGCAGGCAACACATTCAGTGCACACAACATACCACAGAACGCCCTCTAGTGGTGGCTGCAGGGAGCACATTCAGTGCATACAACATACCACAGAACGCCCTCTAGTGGTGGCTGCAGGCAGTGTGGAACTAGTGCACACAACATACCACAGAACGCCCTCTAGTGGTGGCTGCAGGTAGTGTGGAACTAGTGCACACAACATACCACAGAACGCCCTCTAGTGGTGGCTGCAGGCAACACATTCAGTGCACACAACATCCCACAGAACGCCCTCTAGTGGTGGCTGCAGGCAACACATTCAGTGCACACAACATCCCACAGAACGCCCTCTAGTGGTGGCTGCAGGCAACACATTCAGTGCACACAACATCCCACAGAACGCCCTCTAGTGGTGGCTGCAGGCAACACATTCAGTGCACACAACATACCACAGAACGCCCTCTAGTGGTGGCTGCAGGGAGCACATTCAGTGCACACAACATACCACAGAACGCCCTCTAGTGGTGGCTGCAGGCAACACATTCAGTGCACACAACATACCACAGAACGCCCTCTAGTGGTGGCTGCAGGCAACACATTCAGTGCACACAACATACCACAGAACGCCCTCTAGTGGTGGCTGCAGGGAGCACATTCAGTGCACACAACATACCACAGAACGCCCTCTAGTGGTGGCTGCAGGGAGTTCAGTGCACACAACATACCACAGAACGCCCTCTAGTGGTGGCTGCAGGCAACATATTCAGTGCACACAACATACCACAGAACGCCCTCTAGTGGTGGCTGCAGGCAACACATTCAGTGCACACAACATACCACAGAACGCCCTCTAGTGGTGGCTGCAGGCAACATATTCAGTGCATACAACATACCACAGAACGCCCTCTAGTGGTGGCTGCAGGGAGCACAGAGTTCAGTGCATACAACATACTGCAGGTGCCCTCTAGTGGTGGCTGCAGGGAGCACAGTTCAGTGCATATATATCATACTGCAGGCGCCCTCTAGTGGTGGCTGCAGGCAGCGCAGAGTTCAGTGCATACAACATCCCACAGAACGCCCTCTAGTGGTGGCTGCAGGGAGCACAGTTCAGTGCATACAACATACCACAGAACGCCCTCTAGTGGTGGCTGCAGGGAGCACAGAGTTCAGTGCATACAACATACTGCATGCGCCCTCTAGTGGTGGCTGCAGGGAGCACAGTTCAGTGCATATATCATACTGCAGGTGCCCTCTAGTGGTGGCTGCAGGGAGCACAGAGTTCAGTGCATACAACATCCCACAGAACGCCCTCTAGTGGTGGCTGCAGCCAGTGCAGAGTTCAGTGCACACAACATACCACAGAACGCCCTCTAGTGGTGGCTGCAAGGAGCACATTCAGTGCACACAACATACCACAGAACGCCCTCTAGTGGTGGCTGCAGGGAGCACAGAGTTCAGTGCATACAACATACTGCATGCGCCCTCTAGTGGTGGCTGCAGGGAGCACAGAGTTCAGTGCATACGACATACCACAGAACGCCCTCTAGTGGTGGCTGCAGGCAACACATTCAGTGCACACAACATCCCACAGAACGCCCTCTAGTGGTGGCTGCAGGGAGCAGAGTTCAGTGCATACAACATACCACAGAACGCCCTCTAGTGGTGGCTGCAAGGAGCAAAGTCCCAACGCCCGACCTGTAATGTTCCGTATAATAGGACACGTATATAATACTTGCCACACCCGATGCAGAGTGGAAACTATCTGCCCGGTCCTGTACTGTGATCTGTCTGATCCTCACCATCCGTGATCTCTACAATCTGTAGATGTCTGAATTAAAGCCTACAGCTCATAAAATAATTTGCAGGGGCTAATTTTGTTCAACCGTTCAGTTTCTGGGAAAGCTGGGTGATGACCAATATGGCCGCCCTGACCGTTCCCACATAGGTACGTGGGGCGATAAACAGATCTGCCATCTCCTATGGTAAATGTATGGCGTCCGTGTTCTGCCATCATCCAGTTTATTGGACGTGATATCCAAAAGCGAAGCCGTCATAGAAAACAACGGAAAATAAATAATGTATTAGTGCAAGTCAAGCTAAAATCAAGAAGCGGTCAGGGCATGCTGGGAGTTGTAGTTTCCACAACCGCCGGAGCGACTTCTTCTACCCTTATACAGCGACCTGCCGTACTGCAGAAACACACAGGCAAAATCTATAGAAAATGACAATATCACCTCCAGAGCTGCAATCGTAAGTCTGACAGATTCCTTCTGGCTTCTCAGGTTTCATGAAGCCACCACCCCGGCCCTGCGGCCCACCCCTCGTCTCATACGGCGCATGCTCCGCTGTGTTACATCGGGGGCGGTGTAGCGTTTCCTTCAGAACTGCAGATCACACCGGACAGATTATTCCATATGATTATTATTATTATTATAAACCATTTCTCATTTGTTACATATTTTACATGGTACAAGATCAGACAAATCAGACAGATGAGAGAACAGAGAAGAAACTTTCACCCCTCCCCTCTCCTGCCCATAACAGACGGCTGATACCAGAGAGAGATAACGGCACATTTCGGATTTGCTCTGACTTATAGCGGAGGAGGAACCGTCCATATTTTGGGGTTTGCGGCGACGCCGAGCTACCTGCGCGTGGTACAGGGCAGACCGATGGGAACACGTGACCTTTTACCCTTTGACCAGTCTCGAGGGGGCGCTCACCACCCTGGTACCCAACACAAAGGTGCCGAGTGACGACCGAAGATGCCCCCCTCCTCGATGACGCTTCTCATGCGCATCCGTCTTCTGAACAGATCATGAAATGCCCCCGTGTGGGCGCACATAAAATATAATAATAATTAAAAATCCCAAACAAGTGCGGAGAAAAAAAAAAAACACAAAAGTGCAGGCGCAGCCAAATTATGTTTAACCCCTTTCATGGCCACCAATCGTAGTGACGAAGAATGGGTTAAATCCCAGCACTCTGAATTAGTGTCAGCCGCCAAGAGGAACAAGCAGGCAACACTTCTCGAAAAGGATCCAGCTCATGTGATCGACTCGCTGACCTGGACCCGCCCCATGACCGCTGGGCCCCTCCCCCTGATCACGGGCCCCTCCCTCTAACCACAGGCCCCCTCCCCCTGACCGCTAGCCCCTCCTTTATCTAGTATAATACACTCTGTAGTACACAGATTTTGAACGCCACAAAGAATAAGAGTTGTCAAATTTGAGCAGGTAGACCCCCCGGCCGGGGTACTGGTGGCTGCCGGCGTACACCTCTTCGTGACAATCCCGCCTGTAGACCGGCACAATCTCATCCAGCTGAGGTTTGTTGGCGTTCTTTTTGGTTTTCTCTTCGTTGTTGGGATGCTCTGTAACGAACAGACAAGTCAGGAGTGAGTCCGGGATACGAGAGTGGGACAAATCATGGTGAAGCATTGCAAAGAGCTATAACAGAAGCATTAAGGGGTCTTCTGGCAATATGAAGGAAATTGGCGCTCTTGCAGAAATCCCGCAGGGCGATTCATGCTGATCCGATCCGTTTTTGGTGTGGTTTTCCTCCATCTACGCTGGGTAAAAATGCAAATTTGCTGGTCTTTACAAGCGATTTGCATTTCACCCCTTATTATAACTGATCTCTGAAGGATTCTTAATTCTATAGTTTACAGCTCGTTGCCTGGGTTACCGGCCACATCTACAATCTATCGGTGGTGACCGGTTTCTTGGGTGCCCTTCACTTTAAAGCCGCTCTGAAGCTTGATCTGGCCATTTACCCTTCTGCTGAAGCAGAGCACCTCTACTAGTGACATAGGAGAGGATAGTTTAGGCCAGCAGCTCAACCGTCTCACCAGTCTGATAAGTCAATCTTCAGGAGCGTGCAGCTCCCCCGACAAGCAGGAGGCGGGGGATCGGTGCAATTCTGGAGAATAAACCCTTTAATCAGAGTCCCACTGAAGGGCAGAGGGGGGAGGATCCTGCTGCAGCCAGCTGCTTGCACCCAAAGGTTGTCTATCGCTCCATTCAAGACCTGTATGGTGCTTGGACCTCTTAGAACTTGTCGCTTTGCGATCATTTGGTGACCGCTCCCCTTATATGTCAACTCCCTACTTAATGCCCTATTAAAGAACCCGAGAGACCCCCCACAGTAACCCCTCAGAGAGCACATTGTTGGTTTTTGGTTTCCCTGGAGAGCTGAACACTGATGACCACTCGGTGAGTCTCGCGAGACCCCCGACCTCCTCAGGACGAGGGGTGAGACGCTCTGAACTCCGGCTGCAGTATTTACCTTCGTCCTCCTCCTCGTCCTCGCTGGACTCGCTGACGTGGACACTCACAGCGGTGTTTGGGGAGTCTGTCCATTCAAAGTAAACCCCAAAACCAATGTCAAAGTTATCTGTGGCAAACTCCCAGAAAAGATAGGAGCCCTCCTCGTGTGTGGGGACCCGGACGGTGACCACCTCTCCTCTTCCCACGGTGATGACCGAATCCGCGTCCTGACGGATCTTCTCTTTGAAGTCTTTAATTTGGGGTCTTGTCCACATGGAAGGAGCAGCAATGACCGGCGTGGACTCTATAGAGAGGGAAGCAGGAAAATATTGACCAAAAGTAAACCCTTACCCCTTGTGGGAATTAGCACGGCCTCAGACATTATCCTGCAGGGTCAAGACCCCAAGGTCCAGGTATGTGATTGCCCACCCAACAGAGCCTATAGACCCCAACGTCACCGATGTCAATAGGACGCACCTTTAGGCCCGTTCTCCAGCAGGTCTTCCATCGGATCGGCCTCCAGTTCTGTCTCTGCGCTGTCTATGTGTGGGTGGGTTTGTCCGTTGACCGAGGGGGGCTCTCCGGAGCCGGTGAGGCTTCCCATGTTCATCTTGGATGGAGAACTGACTGGGGAGCTGGTTCCTGCCGAAAGTGCCTCCTGCTGCTTCTGTAAGGCCGCCTGTAGGGGGGAATATCAGAAGATGCAAGAGAGGGTAGCGCCACCTCGTATACGAGCGTTTCTTCATTGCTTCCTGCTGAGCTTACAGTCCCATGCGACAAAGCAAAGCTGCAGTGTAAAGCATGGAGGGAAGGACAAAGAAACTTAAAGGGGTATTCACATCTCCAAGATTGTATCCATTCCAATATGTAGCAAGTGCAATAATAATAATAATATTAGCAAATACCGCCAATTAGATATGTTGTATAGTTCTTCTGATTCTCTATGTCTCTTTCCTTATGCGCAGGGCATTGCAGTAGCTGGTTAGGACCACCATCAGCTGTCCGCCTAAGCTACTCAATGCCCTGAATATGGGGTAAGTGACATAGCGAATCAGAAGAACTATACTACATATCTAATAATAATAATCTTTATTTTTATATAGCGCTAACATATTCCGCAGCGCTTTACAGACATTATCATTGCTGTCCCCAATGGAGCTCACAATCTAAATTTCCTATCAGTATGTCTTTGGAATGTGGGAGGAAACCGGAGTGCCCGGAGGAAACTCACCGAATACGGAGAGAACATACAAACTCCTTGCAGAAGTTGTCCATGGTGGGATTAGGACCCAGGACTCCAGTGCTGCAAGGCTGCTGTGCTAACCACTGGTATTTACTAATATTATTATTACTACACCTATTACATATTAGGATAGGATTCTGGAGATGGGAATACCCCTTTAACTTCTAATGAGGCAGCGTTTCAGACTACCACAGGCTCCAACAGACGCTGCACACAAGCATTTTTTCAGGCTTTACAGGGAAAAAAAAATTTTCAATAAAGTCTTTACACAGTGGCCATGAGTTTATATTAAAGCATGAACCACTTTGCTCAAACTTTTAAACACAGTGGATTTTCTGTGCAAAAAAAACCAAAACTAAACCGTATAGTATTTGTGCTACATGGGAACAAGGTCTTACAGGTAAGCGCAGAGCGGCTCGGGGGTCTGCACGTCTACCTGTTGCTGGGCGAGCTGCACTTGGTACAGCTGCTGCATGTACTGCTGGTAGTGTTGTTCCTGCAGCTGTCGGATCAGGAGCTGCTGTTGCTCGAAGTTCCCCGGGTACTGCTGCGCTGCGTACTGCTGAAACTGCACCGCTGTCTGCGAGTTCAGGGCGGCCATGATCTGCTGTCTGCAAAATAATAATAAATAGATAGATGGATAGATAGATAAGAGTCAAAAGAAGGAAAGCAGCACAAAAAACGGAAGAAAATGTGGATTTTATTGCCTGAACGGTATGTATGTATATATGTGTACATTATTTTGTGCTGCTTTTCCTTTTTTTTTTTGAGTTTATTACTTTTTTGACCATTGCATGCCTTGTAAGGTAGTAATTTGAGGTCCGGCCCTGATGCTGCTGACCCATGCACTCGCTTTTAGTAGTTTGATGGATTTTATTTTTTTTTCTTCATTAAAATGAAAGTAACGGCAACATTAAACGTAGACTGTGTGAGGGGCTGTGTGGACCCCATTGTTGGTGACCCCGGCTCATGCACCCTCTGACAGGAGGGTCTGTCTAGGAGAAGATGCAGCAGGGTTATATACAGCACACTGCGCCTTCTTCTATGGGGGTCCTATATGAGTGACCCACCCAAAAATACCCTTTAAGAATAAGGAGGGTCTTCCGATGGGAGTACTTACTTCTGTTGTTCCATTCTAAACCTTTCATCCTCCGCTCGCATCCTTTCCTCCTCTTCTCTCCGCAGCCTCTCCTCCTCCTCTTTCCTCCGCTTCTCCTCTTCTCGCAGCAGCCGCTGCCGCTCCTCCTCCTCCCGCCGTCTCCGTTCCTCCTCTTCTCTCCTGTAAGGTCAACAGACGACGCTTTACACTGAACTGTGTGGGACACGACATTTACGGCAGCGTTGACCGTTCCCACTTCCTGGGACTTAAAAGTCTGGTCTGAAATCCCCCCGGAGTCAGTTATCCCCCCGGGTCCGTCATCCCCTCGGGCCCTACACGTCGGCTGCTCTGTAACCCCATACAAAGCCATAATCACCGACTCCAGCCTTACTGGAGTACGAGGTAACCTGAACTATTCCTCATCTCCAGTCAGTCTCGTACTGCCGTTTCGTCCCCCATGCTTTACACTGCAGGTTGGATTCTATGTATTTAAATTAGTCAAAGTTTAAGCATTCCTGTTGGTTTATGTTAATGATATGATGGGGAGGTGATCCCACTTCAGACAGTCAGACATTTTAGATAATAGACCCCTAAAAATCCCCCTTTTCCTGGCCTGATGACTCCCTCGCTGCCCACACTTTTTTTTTCCCATGCAGCGACAATATAACACAACCCATGTGACTGCTGCAGCCGATCCCTGGTGTCTACAGTCTGATGCTGTACATGGTCTGGCCAGTGATTGGCTGCAGCAATCTCATAGATGGACGTCCCTGCAGGATACACCTGGATATTAGAGGAGCACCAGTGCGCCAGCAGTAGAGCAAAGGGGGGGGATTTAATGTGCATTTAAATGGGGAGGGAAAAAAACCCGCCATATTAACTTTTTCTGGTTTTGGAAAAAATGTCATTCGGCTGAAGTTTTTTTTCTTTTTTTAATGGAAAAGGACTTTAAACTATCAGACAACTCCTTTATGGGTATGTGCAGACGGTCATGAATTGGCAGCGCTTTGCACGCAGCATATGTCCGCTGCTGAACGCAGGTGAATCCTCGTGTGTTCACTGAATGGAGGTATAGCCGTGAATGTAAGATAGAACTTTAATTCTTTAAAAATAAAAACTTAAAACTCGAAGTTTAGAACAAAAAAACAAAGAGAGAAGTGAGAGAGAAAGGTAGAGGTTCTCCATAAGACGTTTATGGTCGTCGTATAAAGCTTGTATCCAGAGCAGGATGGATCGTCACTCCCCGTTCAGCGCACATATAATAGTGATGGCGGCTTGTTATGGTACCTTGTGTTTTCTGCCAATCACGTTTATAATATAAGACGTATATGAAGTCGGTCTGTCTCCTGTATAGTCCGAGTACTGCACTTATAGAGAGTCGCTCTCTGTATAGGGAGCAACAATCCATCCTGTTCATATCATAACCATATAATAGTCATCTTATGGAGAACCTCTGCCCGTCTCTCTCTTCTCTCTTTATGTTTGTTCCTTCTGAACTTTCAGTGTTTTATAGTTTTTATTTCTAAAAAATTAAAAGTTATATTTTACATTCACGGCTATACCACCAATCAGTGAATCTATATACTGGGCTAAAAAATGTGATCACTGAACCGTGCGAAATCACCGCACCAAATCCATTGTACGGGGACATTTACCTTGCATCTCCACAAGATAAATAGACATGCTGCTGTCTGGAAAGTTGCGCCGCATGTCTGTCTCCACAGGCATCTGTGGACACATAGTGCACATGAGATTTCTTCAAATCCCATCCACTATGCTGTAACATCTGGACGCTGCACTAGTACACAGCGTCCAACCCGCAGCGTTTACTGACTGTGTCCACCTACCCACGTTACACAGATGTCGATCATCGTCTTGTGAGGTAGCGGCTGCCACTATCCTTTGTTATAGACTTGTAGGACCATGCTCGGGCGTTCATATCGGCTAGACCATAGCCCTGCAAACCATCCCCTACCTATCAGCATCATTTAATAGAACTGATCTGCAATACCAGACACCACCTGTGGACATGAGTGGCGCTGGTTTCACCCCGCAGTTACCGCGCCCCACCGATGTCAGGTGTACGGATTGGAGGGATTTGTACCTTTTTCTCTCCTGCTCTTCTTTCTCGATTTTATGGGATGTGACGTATGTGGAGAAGAGATGGCAGCATCTGTTCAGGAGAGTGACAAACTCCGTCATGGCTTCCTGCTTGTTCATGTTGCCCAGAGCCGCCCATTCTTTCCTGCAAGGGAGAAGTCACTGTGTGTGAACGACACTCAAGAGGGAGAGATTTGTTCGGTTTTATGTAAATTTTACACTGAAAACAACCCACAGTTTTCTATTATACTTTGCATTTCAATGACAAGATCTCTGCTTGCTGTCAGTGAACTTCCACAGCTGAGGCTTTGCTACAATACCACCTGCTCTGGAGCTGCCAGACATGTGCGACTAAATGCAACTAAAATACATAAACAATGCAAACGCTTAAAAATTCTCTTGCGGTTTTCAGTATACAGCTCCAATGCAGATCTATGTGTCCTCATGGATAAAAATTTAACTAAAAACAAACAAAAATTCTCATCCAGCCGTCACGTTCTGGACTTCTATCTAAACTAAGGAAACTGCCCAGTAAGTCTTGATTGAAAATCATTTCCCGTTTTCTGTATACAGCTCCTTTGCTGTTCTGTGCTTGCTCACGATTATTGGGCTCAGGAACTAAAATCTCTCGCTTGTTTTTTATTCTTAGATCGATGAGTGCTCAGGATGTACAATCGTTTGCCGTTTTACGTATACAGCTCCCATGGAAATGGCGGTTCAAGCTGCAGTCACTCACTCCTAGTTTAGTGGTGAAAAACGTACAAAGGCAGGATCAGACTACATATGGTTCGTGCGTAGTCTATAACCATGGAGACACACAGATCTGCATCAGAGCTGTATACAAAACAGTAAAAAATTTCATATTATTTATGAAGTGGCTTCCTGTTGTTTTTTTTTTGTTGTTTTTTTTTTTATAGGAATGTGATTCCCTGAAACAAACCACCCGGCTTTCATTACCTCCTATCATTGCCCAGGACATCGAAGAAGCCGACTTCGGGGCAGGTGTCTGGATTGTACGGTCCCAGGAGGACTTGTTTGTGCAGAGCCACCAATCTCAGCTTCTCCTCGTAGGTTGGATGGAAAGCCTTGCCGTCCTTCTCTGTAAAAAAAAAAAAAAAAAGAGTAAAAAAAAAAAGTAGGAAAATGGTTAGGAGACCCATCACTGAGACCTTTACTGTACCTATGTGACATGACTTGTACAAAACTGCGCGTGCCACCATATAATGCTCCACAAAACACTGTGATAAGACCGGTGATAGGACACTAAAACCAAACAAAAGGCACCTGACCCCAGTATGCAGCAATCAGATGCGCGATACTGAGTAACAGAGTACAATCCACTTTGCAGCAATTGGACCCAGAAGGTTAAAAAGCAATTCATACAGGGCGTTTTGTTAAAACACCATGTAAAAATCCCTGAGCTCCCCTGATTCTAACGCTCTTTTCCATTTTGCGCTGCGTCGTTCCATTGCAGAGATATTCACTTTTTTTCATTTGGAGAGCAGTATGTGAAATCTCTGTACTGCACTGGGTGCTTCTATGCTTTCAATCCCAAATAGGGAGAAGATGTAGTAGTCTAGCACGCGATGATAGGCAGCATCTTGGAGGGAGGGTTGAAAGTGCACACTCCCAAACGAGACTGCGAAGAAATTCAAAGTTGGGCTGCAAAGCAGAGATTTCACGTACTGCGCTCCATAAGAAACAAATGTGAATATCTCTGCAATGGAGCGACGCAGCACAAAATGGAAAAAAGCAGCAAAATCAGCAGAGCACGGGGGATTTTCATCATTTTTGTTGGTATACGTATCTTTAAAATGACAGCTTGGTTTCCCTGCAGTCCTATGTAAAGCCACATCAAATATTGTGATAGTGTGCTGTGTGCCCAATGACAAAGGCAGCTCTGCTATATCTGACAGTGTGTATCAATGTACGGGCTCTATCGGCAGTAGTGTCAGAGATAATGCTGCGTCTGACTATCTGTATAATCTTAATCTAACTGAAGCCAGGAAACATTTCCGGAAGAACAGTCAAAAGTAACGCCAAACTTCACAACGGAACTTTAATCACCGCAAAATGCAATTTTCTGAGCTTTCTAACACACTATATATCTCAAAAGCTTCACATTTCAAGATCTCTGCTTGCCGGCAGCGATGAAGACTTGACCTGACTCAAAGGCTAATGTCCACACGTTGCGTTTTTTAGTGAGTTTTTTTTTGGGTGCTTTTTCATGCACATTTTCAGCTGCGTTTTATAGTACCAGCAAAGTCTATGAGATTTTAGGAATCTCATGCACACAGTTTGTCTTTTTTATCCTCAAATTTTTATGCGATACCTTGTTTTTTGCAAAATGCAGCATGTCACTTTCAGTGTTTTTTCACCTGTCAAAAGCAATGGGTAAGTTGAAAATCGCAGCAAAAAAGCAGGTTTTGCTGCATTTTTAGTTTTAAAAAAAGCAGGTACCACAGTATGTGAAACCCAGTTATGTGACTTTTCCCAAGTTGAAACAATAATGTTTTGATGTTCATGGAAGTTGAGAATGGTAGATTAGGTTTCGTACAATTTAATGGGATTAGTACAGTGTACGTACGCATTACTAATTTTATGAAAAAGTAAACATTGGCCGACCAAGGTGCAAAATTGACATCTGTGGCCAACCAAGGTGTAAAAGTAAACCGTGTCCTAGAAACTCATTAGTCTGTCCATGTCTTTGGTAAACTATTTCCCATCAATTCACCTCCTCCCACTGTTACATTTTTCAAAAATGGTTTTGGGTTTCCCAAATGTCTGGCATTGGGATCCTGAAAATCGCCCCAGCAAAAATGCAGCCAAACCTGCTTTTTTTGCAAGAAGCTTGTTTAGCAAGAGAACAGGTTTTCGTTCCAGAAAATAAAAAACTGCAGAGTGTGAACATAGCCAAATACTTTTCACATTGGTACATTCTTACAGATCTTATCCTGGCGTAATGTATCGAAACAGAGGGGAGAAGTTAATGCATAGTTCTGGCCTCAATTTGTGTCCTCTCCAAAAAAAAAAAAAAAAAAGCAAACAAAAATGATTTTTGTCTTAGCCCCAGATTTTGAAATATCGATTGTGAACATAAAGTTTAAACAACTGAATAGAAAAAGAAAAAAAAGTTTGAAACAAAAAAACAGAAAAAAAAAAAAGAATAAGTTAAACCCCTTGCACTTTATGGCCTGAATCCAGAAAATGAGCAAAAGAGATAATGTTTCAGTGTAAATGAAACTTTAATTGGATCTTGGCAAAATTGCAAAAGCTAAAAACGGAACTGCTCACATGTGAATGTTCCAACGTTAACTGCGTCTGTCTCTGGGCCGGACCAACAACCATCAGGACTCTGCAGATTGGCAGTTGTGGCCTCTGACAGATACGGTAACGGGTACAGAATGACATCGGGTACAAGGAGCTGAGAATTCACACTGGACGCCAGCCCCCTGATATACGGTCCATGCGGCGTTAGGTTTCGGCCCTTCGAGCCGTCGCCGACTTCTGTGTTTATATCTGGGGGCACTGACTGCAGACACCGGTGTCATCCTATACCGGCTGGCAGGATGACCGCCGTCCCCCGCAGCACATTACTGCTCATGTGAACGCCCTGCAGCCTCCCTCCGAGCCTCGCTGAAAAATAAATGAGTCACTGTCCTCTGCGAGAGACGGCATCTTGTAACCTGAGTATGGCGGAAGAATCGCAGGATAATGGTCTGATCAGCAGCATCACTGACTAGAGGGGATGAAAAAATGATATATTAAAAAGTCTAATATATTCATGATTGTCTGTATCTAAAGGGAGTAAGATATAATACACCGTTCAAAAAGAATACCGAAACGATCCACAGCAGACCCCACTTATCCCACGTCACAAGGTCACAGGTGGACGGCCCCCCACAATCCCTCATTCACAGGTGGACGGCCCCCCACAATCCCTCATTCACAGGTGGACGGCCCCCCACAATCCCTCATTCACAGGTGGACGGCCCCCCACAATCCCTCATTCACAGGTGGACGGCCCCCCACAATCCCTCATTCACAGGTGGACGGCCCCCCACAATCCCTCATTCACAGGTGGACGGCCCCCCACAATCCCTCATTCACAGGTGGACGGCCCCCCACAATCCCTCATTCACAGGTGGACGGCCCCCCACAATCCTCATTCACAGGTGGACGGCCCCCCACAATCCCTCATTCACAGGTGGACGGCCCCCCACAATCCCTCATTCACAGGTGGACGGCCCCCCACAATCCCTCATTCACAGGTGGACGGCCCCCCACAATCCCTCATTCACAGGTGGACGGCCCCCCACAATCCCTCATTCACAGGTGGATGGCCCCCCACAATCTTTAATTCACAGGTGGACGGCTCCCACAAAATCCCCCACAGTCATGACACGGTTTTATGCATTTGGCAATCAGTGGCAGCAAAATGGCTCAGGTGTTAGCACCGTACGGTGGCTCAGTGGTTATGACTGTTATTTGGCAGCACTGGGGTCGTTGGTTCAATCCCCACCAAGGACAACATCTGCAAGGAGTTTGTATGTTCTCCCCGTGTTCGGCGGGTTTCTTCCGGGTTCCTCCCACACTCCAAAGAATCTAAATTGGGAGCCCCATCGGGGACAGCGGTGATAATGTATGTAAGGCACTGTGGAATTAATGGTGCTTATATATATATTTTAATAAAAACAGCGGCAATAATCTCAGGCACAGAATGTTGGGGGCAGAGAGCACAATGTGACGAGGAGTGCAGCTTTCCAGGGGTCAGTGTGACCTGGTTTCGTTCAGCCGTGTTTTATGAAACTTACATCTGGAGAATGGGAGTTGTAGTAAGTGCGCCTCGTGTTTTCCAGCACAATGACGCCGGCTGTATTTCTAGAAGGATAACGAGTAATGGAGAGTAGAGGATGAGTCCCCCCGGACAAGTCTGAGGAGCAGCGGCCCCCGCCCAGATGACTGCTATCACTTGTGCTGAGGGAGACATCACTGCTCGCTGGTGTCAGCCGCTCTGAATCTAGGGTAATGAGATGGAAAAGAAAAGCCGCCACACAAGGAAACAAGGAAGGGGGGAATAACTGTGTAATCTACAGGAGAAAATACTATTACTAGGGAGGCAGAGGGGACACAAGAGCGAGGCAGAGTGCGCAGTCAGCCATTCATCAGTGGTGGGAACCAATATGGTCTCCATTATACGACCAGCTGTAGAAGATGCACATGTGTACCCCAGACCCTACCAGAAATAATGGCTTCTCCCCTACCTGCATAATCCCTACTGCGCCTGCAAACCTGGAGCCTACATCACTGGAACAATGCCGATGTGGGAGGTCAGCATACAATAAACTCATCATGGGAACATAGAATTATACTCCAGAGCAGCACTCACTATTCTGCTGGTGCAGTCACTGTGTACATACATTACTGATCCTGAGTTACATCCTGTATTATACTCCAGAGCTGCACTCACTATTCTGCTGGTGCAGTCACTATGTACATACATTACATTACTGATCCTGAGTTACATTCTGTATTATACTCCAGAGCTGCACTCACTATTCTGCTGGTGCAGTCACTGTGTACATACATTACATTACTGATCCTGAGTTACATCCTGTATTATATACCCCAGAGCTGCACTCACTGTTCTGCTGGTGCAGTCACTGTGTATATACATTACTGATCCTGAGTTACATCCTGTATTATACTCCAGAGCTGTGCTCACTATTCTGCTGGTGCAGTCACTGTGTACATACATTACATTACTGATCCTGAGTTACATCCTGTATTATACTCCAGAGCTGCACTCACTATTCTGCTGGTGCAGTCACTATGTACATACATTACATTACTGATCCTGAGTTACATTCTGTATTATACTCCAGAGCTGCACTCACTATTCTGCTGGTGCAGTCACTATGTACATACATTACATTACTGATCCTGAGTTACATCCTGTATTATACCCCAGAGCTGCACTCACTATTCTGCTGGTGCAGTCACTGTGTACATACATTACATTACTGATCCTGAGTTACATCCTGTATTATACCCCAGAGCTGCACTCACTATTCTGCTGGTGCAGTCACTGTGTACATACATTACATTACTGATCCTGAGTTACATCCTGTATTATACCCCAGAGCTGCACTCACTATTCTGCTGGTGCAGTCACTGTGTACATACATTACTGATCCTGAGTTACATTCTGTATTATACTCCAGAGCTGCACTCACTATTCTGCTGGTGCAGTCAATGTGTACATACATTACATAGTAACATAGTAACATAGTAACATAGTTAGTAAGGCCGAAAAAAGACATTTGTCCATCCAGTTCAGCCTATATTCCATCATAATAAATACCCAGATCTACGTCCTTCTACAGAACCTAATAATTGTATGATACAATATTGTTCTGCTCCAGGAAGACATCCAGGCCTCTCTTGAACCCCTCGACTGAGTTCGCCATCACCACCTCCTCAGGCAAGCAATTCCAGATTCTCACTGCCCTAACAGTAAAGAATCCTCTTCTATGTTGGTGGAAAAACCTTCTCTCCTCCAGACGCAAAGAATGCCCCCTTCTTTTGCCAAATGGCCAGAGTATTAGAGGCCATGTTAATGAAGCCGAGGAGGAGCAGAGCTGGACCCCCTGCTGTATTATACTCCAGAGCTGCACTCACTATTCTGCTGGTGCAGTCACTATGTACATATATTACTGATCCTGAGTTACATCCTGTATTATACCCCAGAGCTGCACTCACTATTCTGCTGGTGCAGTCACTGTGTACATACATTACATTACTGAACCTGTACTGATCATGAGTTACATCTTGTATTATACCCCAGAGCTGCACTCACAATTCTGCTGGGGCAGTCCTTATGATCACTGTGAGGGATGAGGGAGACTCCATTTTGGAATAATTCAGGCCCCACAGATAATCCAGAGATCTTCCTTCACTCCTGAAGTGGCTCCCCCACCCTTAGGGATAAGTACACAAATCCCCAAAATAAAAGAACTTTTGCCAAATGGCCAGAGTATTAGAGGCCATGTTAATGAAGCCGAGGAGGAGCAGAGCTGGACCCCCTGCTGTCTTTTGTGCAAGGCAGCCAACATCAAGGGAAAGCTCCAGACCGAGCATCACCAACATCTAGAGATGAATTATGAGAGCACCATGAAAGCGTAGACACTTGGGCACTGACGCCCAGAGAAGAATTACGAGAGTACCGTGCATCTCAGAGGTAAGTCCAATATGCCGCCAGAACCCCTCCGCACGCACCCCTGCATATCATCTTTCTCTAGCGGTGCCAGATACCGAGCTATCGAGACTGGCTCTCCAGAACTACTTAGCCGACCCAAGTTTGGACTCTCCATATATCGGTCCAGCCCCAACGAACCCGTTGAGATGTCAGTCGTCCCGTTTGGAAGTTATGACCCATCCTAGATATTGGGAATTATTTCAGCTAGGAGGTCAAGGGAGAAGAGTTCAGTCCAACCCAGAGAGGCAGTGGCAAATATGGGAGGGGGCGAGCTAGGGGTTAAAAGCTAGCTACACATCTTTAGCCTTTGTCATTGTTCTGCCATGGAAGCTGCGTCACATCACGCATGGAGACGGACCAGAAACTAAGAAGATGCCAGTGAATACGAGTTTCCCTCCATCCACAAGTGATAAGAATCGGTAACGTGACGCATACGTCTAACTGCTATCCCCAACCTGTGCCCTACTTTTATCTGTACTTCTGGCTGTAATCTCTGTACATATCTGTAGCATCTAGTGCGCCTTTCAGCAATTAAAATATCAATTATTTTCAGGCTGCTCTTATCTCGAAACCTGATTTCCCACGTCTGTGAGTTTGGCTAGTACTTATATGCTACCTGGGGTTGGTTTCTGACCCAATAAAAGCTTAACGAAGCGGGCTTATATCCAACGTGGAACTGGTGGCAGAATACCTTTCTGGTGTTATTGGGGGATCCAGGCAGTGATGGACCGGAGGTATATATTTTCATAGCCTGGGACTGGTGATATATATGCCGCCCTCACCGCAGAGTGCCCCGATAACCAGTACGTGACAGGGCAGCCTCTCCGGCGACTACTTATCCTAGGTGCAGTTCCCAACTGACCTGAGGGAAAGAGGGGCATTAGAGAGCGGCGACTGTGTAAGCTCCATCACAGATTGGTGACGGCAGGGGGATATCTGTATCCCCCGACTCCCCACTCGTGCGTGTTTCCTCACTATCACTACATTATTGTGCCTTGTGCAGAAGTGTTTCCCTGAATGTCATAATCACTTGTTCATAAAATTAAACATTTGGATATTGTGAAGTCACATTTATTACTTCTTACGGGAAAGCTCTGCGGTTTCCACAAGAACAAAGAATCATCAGCACTCAGTCACTATATTAGCTCATCTATAGGGAGGCCAGGAACAGCAACTCAGAGAGTAACGGCAGTACCTAATACTGCAGCTCAGCTCCTATAGAAGTGAATGTGTTCTGAGCTGCAGTACCTGAGAACAGCCACTAGACGGAGTACTGGTCGGTGCTGTTTTGATCTTGCACATCATTTACCTGTGGTTGTGGCAGCTGCTGATCAGGGCGGCAGTAATCGTACAACCCACAGGTTCATCTTACCAGCACAAAGTCGCTGAGGACCAAGGAGGATAAATCCTGCGTCTCTGCTGAGGTGAAAAGAAGCCCAACCCCGCATGCTGGTCACTGGTCCAACATAGTAGAGCTGAGCGATGCGGACAATGGGTGGAAACTGACAGACACTACAACCCTCATCATCCCCTCCCCAGTGAGGAAGAGGCAATCCCATCACTGACCGCAGTCACCGGGGAGGAGGCGGCGATCCCATTACTGACCACAGTCACCGGGGAGGAGCTGGCGACCCCATCACTGACCGCATTCACGGGGAGGAGGCGGCGATCCCATTACTGACCACAGTCACCGGGGAGGAGCTGGCAACCCCATTACTGACCACAGTCACCGGGGAGGAGCTGGCGACCCCATCACTGACCGCATTCACAGGGGAGGAGCTGGCGACCCCATCACTGACCGCATTAACAGGGAGGAGGTAGCGACCCCATCACAGACCGCATTCACAGGGGAGGAGGTGGCGACCCCATCACTGACCGCAGTCACCGGGGAGGAGCTGGCGACCCCATCACTGACCGCATTCACAGGGGAGGAGCTGGCGACCCCATCACTGACCGCAGTCACCGGGGAGGAGCTGGCGACCCCATCACTGACCACAGTCACAGGGGAGGAGCTGGCGACCCCATTACTGACCACAGTCACCGGGGAGGAGATGGCGACCCCATCACTGACCGCATTCACAGGGGAGGAGATGGCGACCCCATCACAGACCACATTTCACAGGGGAGGAGGCGGCGACTCCATCACTGACCGCATTAACAGGGAGGAGGTAGCGACCCCATCACAGACCGCAGTCACAGGGGAGGAGCTGGCGACCCCATTACTAACCTCAGTCACAGGGGAGGAGCTGGCGACCCCATCACTGACCGCATTCACGGGGGAGGAGGCAGAGACCCCATCACTGACCGCATTCATGTGGGAGGAGCTGGCGACCCCATCACTGACTGCATTCACGGGGGAGGAGCTGGCGACCCCATCACTGACCGCATTCACAGGGAAGGAGCTGGCGAGCCCATCACTGACCGCATTCACAGGGGAGGAGCTGGCGACCCCATCACTGACCGCAGTCCCCGAGGAGGAGGCGGCGACCCCATCACTGCATGCAGTTACCGGGGAGGAGACAGCGATCCCATCACTGCATACAGTCACCGGAGAGGAGGTGGCGATCCCATCACTGCATGCAGTCCCCGGGAAGGAGGCGGCGACCCATCACAGTCCGCAGTCCCCGGGGAGGAGGCGGCGACCCCATCACTATCCGCAGTCCCCGGGGAGGAGGCGGCGACCCCATCACTATCCGCAGTCCCCGGGGAGGAGGCGGCGACCCCATCACTGACCCCAGTCACCGGGGAGGAGGCGGCGACCCCATCACTATCCGCAGTCCCCGGGGAGGAGGCGGCGACCCCATCACTGACCTTTGTCCCCAGGGAGGAGGTGGCGACCCCATCACTGCATGCAGTCCCCGGGGAGGAGGTGGCGACCCCATCACTGACCTCTGTCCCCGGGGAGGAGGTGGAGACCCCATCACTGCATGCAGTCCCCGGGGAGGAGGTGGAGACCCCATCACTGCATGCAGTCCCCGGGGAGGAGGTGGCAACGCCATCACTGTCCACAGTCCCCGGGGAGGAGGCGGCGACCCCTGTTGTGAATTCTGTTGTCAAGCTCCCTCCTGTGGTCATGAATGGTACTTCGGCTGGTTCTGTCCATGGGCTTCCTCTGGTGGTTGTGAGTGGGGCTGCGGCTTCTGAGTTTCCTTCCACAGGTGACGAGGTTAATTCGTTAGCTGGCTGCTCTATTTAACTCCACTTAGATAATTGCTCCATGCCACCTGTCAATGTTCCAGTATTGGTCTAGTTCGCTCCTGGATCGTTCTCGTGACCTGTCTTCCCAGCAGAAGCTAAGTTCCTGCTTGTTTTTCTCTTGTTTGCTATTTTTCTGTCCAGCTTGCTATTTTGATTTTTGTCTTGCTTGCTGGAAGCTCTGGGACGCAGAGGGAGCGCCTCCGCACCGTGAGTCGGTGCGGAGGGTCTTTTTGCGCCCTCTGCGTGGTCTTTTTGTAGTTTTTGTGCTGACCGCAAAGTTACCTTTCCTGTCCTCTGTCTGTTCAGTAAGTCGGGCCTCACTTTGCTAAATCTATTTCATCTCTGTGTTTGTAATTTTCATCTTAACTCACAGTCATTATATGTGGGGGGCTGCCTTTTCCTTTGGGGAATTTCTCTGAGGCAAGGTAGGCTTTATTTTTCTATCTTTAGGGCTAGCTAGTTGCTTAGGCTGTGACGAGTTGCATAGGGAGCGTTAGGAGCAATCCACGGCTATTTCTAGTGTGTGTGATAGGATTAGGGATTGCTGTCAGCAGAGTTCCCACGTCTCAGAGCTTGTTCTGTATTATTAGTAACTATCAGGTCATTCCGTGTGCTCTTAACCACCAGGTCCATTATTGTCCTAACCACCAGGTCATAACAGACCCCATCACTGACCTTTGTCCCCGGGGAGGTGGTGGCAACCCCACCACTGACCGCAGTCACCGGGGGAGGAGGTGGCAACCCAATCACTGACCTCTGTCCCTGGGATGGAGGTGGAAACCCCATCACTGACCGCAGTTCCCGAGGAGGAGGTGGTGACCCCCAGAGCTGTCCGCAGTCCTCAAGGAAAAGGTGGTCAACCCAAAGCCATCCACACTCCCAAGGGAAGAATTGCGACTAGTGATGAGCGGGTATACTCGTTGGTCGGGTTTTCCTGAGCATGCTCGGATGACCTCCGAGTATTTATGACTGCTTGGAGATTTAGTTTTCATCGCGGTAGCTGAATGATTTACAGCTACTAGCCAGGCTGAGTACATGTGGGGATTCCCTAGCAACCAGGCAACCCCCACATGTACTCAGCCTGGCCAGTAGCTGTAAATCATTCAGCTGCCGCGTTGAAAACTAAATCTCAGAGCAGTTACAAATACTCGAAGATCACCCGAGCATGCTCAGGAAAACCCGAGCAACAAGTACACTCGCTCATCACTATTGGCGACCCTATCACTGTCCGCAGTCACCGGAAAGGAGGTGGCGACCGCAACACTGTCCGCAGTCATTGGGAAGGAGGTGATGACCCCAAAACTGTCCGCAGTAACCAGGAAGGAGGTAGCGACCCCAACACTGTCCACAGTCACCGGGGAGGAGGTGGCGACCCCAGAGCCGTCCGCAGTCCTCGAGGAAAAAGTGTCAACCCCAAAGCCGTCAACACTCCCCAGGGTAGAGGTGAGTGATACCGGAGCTGTCCATGCTTCCCGGAGAAGAGTTGGCGACCCTATCACTGACTGCAGTCCTCGGGGAGGAGGTGGCGACAACCATTACTGACCTCTGTCCCCGGAGAGGAGGTGGCGACAACCATCACTGACCTCTGTCCCCGGGGAGGAGGTGGCGACCCCAACACTGTCTGCAGTCACCGGGAAGGAGGTGGCGACCCCAACACTGTCTGCAGTCACCAGGAAGGAGGTGGCGACCCCAACACTGTCTGCAGTCACCGGGAAGGAGGTGGCGACCACATCACTGATCGCAGTCCCCGGGGAGGAGGTGGTGACCCCATTACTGACCGCAGTTCCCGTGGAGGAGGGGGGGACCCCAGTACTGACCAAAGTCCCCGGGGAGAAGGTGGCGACCCCATCACTGACCACAGTTCCCGGACAGGAGATGGCGACCCCATCACTGATCGCAGTCCCCCGGAAGGAGGTGGCAACCCCATTACTGACCGTAGTCCCCGGGGAGGAGGTGGTGACCCCATTACTGACCGCTGTTCCTGGGGAGGGGACCCCATTACTGACCAAAGTCCCCGGGGAGGAGGTGGCGACCACATTACTGACCACAGTCCCCAGGGAGGAGGTGGCGACCCCATCACTGACCGTGGGTCCCGGAGAGGAGGTGGCGACCCCATTACTCACCACAGTCCCCGGGGAGGAGGTGGCGACCCCATTACTCACCACAGTCCCCGGGAAGGAGGTGGCGACCACATTACTGACCACAGTCCCCAGGGAGGTGGTGGCGACCCCATCACTGACCACAGTCATTGGGGAGGAGGTGGCGACCCCATTACTGACCGCAGTCATCGAGGAGGTGGCGACCCCATTACTGACCACAGTCCCCGGGGAGGAGGCGGCGACCCCATTACTGACCGTGGTTCCCGGGGAGGAGGTGGGGACCCCATTACTGACCACAGTCCCCGGGGAGGAGGTGGCGACCCCATCACTGACCACAGTTCCCGGAGAGGAGGTGGCGACCCCATTACTGACCGCAGTCATCAGGGAGGAGGAGACCGCTTGCTGTCCGCAGTCCCCAGGGAGGAGGAGACCCCTTGCTGTCCACAGTCATCGGGGAGGAGACCCCCTGCTGTCCGCAGTCCCCAGGGAGGAGGAGACCCCTTGCTGTCCGCAGTCCCCGGGGAGGAGGTGGCGACCCCATTACGGACCGCAGTCCCCGGGGAGGAGGAGACCCCTTGCTGTCCGCAGTCCCCGGGGAGGAGGAGACCCCTTGCTGTCGCAGTCCCCGGGGAGGAGGAGACCCCTTGCTGTCCACAGTCATCGGGGAGGAGACCCCCTGCTGTCCGCAGTCCCCAGGGAGGAGGAGACCCCTTGCTGTCCGCAGTCCCCGGGGAGGAGGTGGCGACCCCATTACGGACCGCAGTCCCCGGGGAGGAGAAGACCCCTTGCTGTCCGCAGTCCCCGGGGAGGAGGAGACCCCTTGCTGTCCGCAGTCCCCGGGGAGGAGGAGACCCCTTGCTGTCCGCAGTCCCCGGGGAGGAGGAGACCCCTTGCTGTCCGCAGTCCCCGGCAGGGGCGGACTGGGCCGGGTGGCAGGAATGCATCTGCCCCCCGGGCCGGTGCCTGAGCAGGTACACAGGGCCGCTGGAGGAGCAGCAGCGATTTTAATACATAGCGCACCGCATCCCTCCAGCCGGCCCTGTGTGCGCGCGTTGCCTGCTCTGACAAGTGCCGCGGCGGCCCGCACTAGTATGCGAGCACGGCCGCGGTCCTCGTTCCTGCGCGTGCTCCTCTGCTTCCCATGTCAGAGCGGGCAAGCAGGAGACCATGCGCGCGCGGCGGCCCGCACTAGTGTGCGAGCACGGCCGCGGTGCTCGTTCCTGCGTGTGCTCGTCTGCTGCCGCCTGCCCATGTCAGAGCGGGCAAGCAGGAGACCATGCGCGCACATGGTGATATTTGAAAAGTCGGCGCGCATAGCCTGACTGTGTCTGACGCTGGCCGGCCTGCACCAGCGTCAGAGAAGCCTGCTCACCAATGCCTGGGATCCTCTTCACCGCCGACGCTGGAAGGACCCGACCCACCTCAGTTCTTCATCCTCCCGACCTCCCCCCCAATCTCAGGGGCCTGGGTGAGTCCCAAGATGATTTTTTTATGTATATACAGCAGTATTGCCTATATAATGTGTATAGACTGCTATATATACATTATATAGGTGATACTACTGTATATAATCACTATACCACTATAATGCATGTATAGCAGTCTATATCTTATATTGGTGACACTGCTACTGATGCGTATATACCTTTTATAGGTGACACTGCGGTGTGTGTGTGTGTATGTATGTATGTATGTATGTATGTATGTATGTATGTATGTATGTATGTATGTATATGTATATATATATATATATATATATATATATATATATATATATATATATATATATATATATATATATATACACACACACACACATATATGTTCATGTATACACAGCAGTATCACCTATATAAGGTATATACACATCAGTAGCAGTGTCACCTATATAGGATATAGACTGCTATACATACATTATATAGGTGGTATAGTGATTATAGTGATTATATACAGCAGTATCACCTATATAATGTATATATAGCAGTCTATACACATTATATAGGCAATACTGCTACTGATGTGTATATAGGTGATACTTCTGTGTATATATGTCGTTATGTAGGTGATACTGGTGGGTGTGTGTGTGTGTGTGTATATACACACACACGTACATATATACACAGCAGTAACACCTATACATAACGTATATACACATCAGTAGCAGTATTGCCTATATAATGAATATAGACTGCTGTATATATGATATATAGGTGATACTATCATTATATACAGCAGTAGCAGTATCACCTATATAACATGTATCCAACATTTGCAGTATCACCTGTATAATGTACAGACTAATGTATATACGTTATATAGGTGACACTGCTGTGTATAGTTGCACTATCTATCTGTGTCTAATCTATATATATAGTTGCCTAAGGGGTACTTCCGTCTTTCGGTCCTCAACTTCCGTAACAGAAATCCCGCGTCGCTGATTGGTCTCGCCAGCTGCCTGTCATGGCTGCCGCGACCAATCAGCGATGGGCACAGTCCGATTAGTCCCTCCCCTACTCCCCTGCAGTCACAGTGCCCGCCGCCCGCTCCATACTCCCCGCAGTCAGTGTGCCCGGCGCCCGCTCCATACTCCCCGCTCCATACTCCCCGCAGTCAGTGTGCCTGGCGCCCGCTCCATGCTCCCTGCGGTCAGTGTCCCCGGTGCCCGCTCCATACTCCCCGCAGTCAGTGTCCCCGGCGCCCGCTCCATACTCCCCGCAGTCAGTGTCCCCGGCGCCCGCTCCATACTCCCCGCAGTCAGTGTGCCTGGCGCCCGCTCCATACTCCCCGCAGTCAGTGTCCCCGGCGCTCGCTCCATACTCCCCGCAGTCAGTGCCTGCTCCATAATCCCCTCCAGTCACCGTTCACATAGGGTTAATGCCAGCAGTAACGGACTGCGTTATGGCGCGGGTAACGCACTCCGTTACCGCCGTTAACCCTGTGTGACCAAGTTTTTACTATTGATTCTGCCTATACAGCATCAATAGTAAAAAGATGTAATGTTAAAAATAATTAAAAAAAAAAAACCTGCTATACTCACCTTCCGTCATTGGACGATGCGCTCCAGCCGGCCGCCATCTTCCGTTCCCAGAGATGTATTGCGAACTTACCCAGAAGGCTTGGTGGTCTCACGAGACTGCTAAGTCATCTGGGTAATTTCGCAATGCATCCTGGGAACGGAAGATGGCGGCCGCATCACACAGCTTCGCTGGATCCCAGGGGTGATATATAACTTTTTTATTTTAATTATTTTTTTTTTAACAGGGATATGGTGCACACACTGCTAAATACTGCGTGGGCAGTGTTATATACCTACGTGACTGGGCAATATACTACGTGGCTGGGCAATATACTACGTGGCTGGGCAATATACTACGTGGCTGGGCAATATACTACGTGGCTGGGCAATATACTACGTGGCTGGGCAATATACTACGTGGCTGGGCAATATACTACGTGGCTGGGCAATATACTACGTGGCTGGGCAATATACTACGTGGCTGGGCAATATACTACGTGGCTGGGCAATATACTACGTGGCTGGGCAATATACTACGTGGCTGGGCAATATACTACGTGGCTGGGCAATATACTACGTGGCTGGGCAATATACTACGTGGCTGGGCAATATACTACGTGGCTGGGCAATATACTACGTGGCTGGGCAATATACTACGTGGCTGGGCAATATACTACGTGGCTGGGCAATATACTACGTGGCTGGGCAATATACTACGTGGCTGGGCAATATACTACGTGGCTGGGCAATATACTACGTGGCTGGGCAATATACTACGTGGCTGGGCAATATACTACGTGGCTGGGCAATATACTACGTGGCTGGGCAATATACTACGTGGCTGGGCAATATACTACGTGGCTGGGCAATATACTACGTGGCTGGGCAATATACTACGTGGCTGGGCAATATACTACGTGGCTGGGCAATATACTACGTGGCTGGGCAATATACTACGTGGCTGGGCAATATACTACGTGGCTGGGCAATATACTACGTGGCTGGGCAATATACTACGTGGCTGGGCAATATACTACGTGGCTGGGCAATATACTACGTGGCTGGGCAATATACTACGTGGCTGGGCAATATACTACGTGGCTGGGCAATATACTACGTGGCTGGGCAATATACTACGTGGCTGGGCAATATACTACGTGGCTGGGCAATATACTACGTGGCTGGGCAATATACTACGTGGCTGGGCAATATACTACGTGGCTGGGCAATATACTACGTGGCTGGGCAATATACTACGTGGCTGGGCAATATACTACGTGGCTGTATATTAATATATATATATTAATCTGTTTCATCTATATAATGTGTGTACAGCAGTCACAGTATCATATACACTATGTAGGTGATACTACAACTATACACATCAGTCGCAGTATCGACTATTGTATATACAGTAGTTTCCATGTGATATATGTTCAGCAGTCGCAGTGTCTCCTATGTGATGTATGCATCATAATATAGTATAATGCTGTCTTAATTACCGTATATTGTAGAGATGTTTATATAGTGTAGAGATGTTTATATAGTATGGCGCTATGTATATATTGTGGAATTCACACTATATATACACTGCTGCCACATCTCTACACTATATAATATATGCACCGCTCTATATTCCTTAACACGGTATATATTATGCCGCTGTGTATACAATATATTGTAGTATACCATATATACTCGTGTATAAGCCGAGTTTTTCAGCATATTTTTTTGTGCTGAAAACACCCCCTTGGCTTATACACAAATCATTGTCCCAGAAAGACGGAGAAGGAGCAGCGGGTGACAGAGGCAGGAGCCGGCGGCTGTGGCTAAAGCCTGTGCCGCTGCTAAAGAGAAATGAATATTCACTGCACTGGCAGTGAATATTCATTTCTCTTATAGCGTTGACAGCCACAGCCGCCGGCTTCCAGCACACATCCTACTTACCTTCCCTGCGCACCCTCGCTGCATCTCGTTTCGGCGCTAGCAGCTCTTCAGGACGACCGATCACGTGTCTTCCGCTCATTAAGGTAATGAGTATTCACCCCTCTCCACTCCCATAGGTGTGGGTAAATATTCATTACCTTAATGAGCGGGGGACATGTGATCGCCCGGCCACAGGAGCTGCTGGCACCGGAACGAGATGCTGCGAGGCCATGCAAGGAAGGTAAGTATTATGTGGTTTTTTATTTTTTTTTAGGAACCATGCATACATGAACAGGGATAAGCAGCCATGCATACAAGGACGGGGATAAGGAGCCATGCAGACAAGGATGGGGATAAGGAGCCATGCACACAAAGACGGGGATGAGGAGCCATGCAGACAAGGATAGGGATAAGGAGCCATGCAGACAAGGATAGGGATAAGGAGCCATGCATACAGGGACAGGGGAGCCATGCATACAAGGACAGGATGTGGGGACAATGCATACCCGGCTTTTACTCGACTCAATACGTTTTCACAGTTTTTTTGTGGCAAAATTAGGTGCCTCGTCATATACTTGGGTCGACTTATACTCAAGTATATACGGTATATTGTGGAGCTGTGTATACTTCTAATGTCCTGCAGAAATGGTGTAATTCTCAGTATCTATTCTTATGTATGTGTGTATCTGTCTATCTATCACTCCGATTAATTGTGAGAAAAGTAGCGGACCCTTTATTGGCCCATGTGGCAACGTTTCGGATCCATAACTGAACATTTCTCTGATATGGAAGTGAAATGTTGCCACATTGACTAATAAAGAGTATAAAAAGTGGTACAATCTTCTTCTCACTTGCTGTCCGTGTGCAGTCGTGGTTTTTTTTTCTCAGCAGATGTTGCAGTCTGATACACGGCGAGTCAGACCATTGAGGAGATGGAGAAATTAATTTCTCCGTCTCCTCCACACCTGTGCTGCGAGAGCATTGGAGCACGGACACTCTGATCACGCTCACAGCAGAGCATGAGCCGAGTATCATTGGCATATCACATCCGATGCCATATGCTAGTGTGATTCCACCCTAATGAGCACCGGTATTAAGCCCACGTTCACATGGTCAGTATTTGTTTAGTATTTTCATCAGTATTTGTAAGCCAAAAGCGGGAGTGGAACAATCCAGAGGAAAAGTATAATAGAAACACGTCACCACTTCTGTATTTATCATCCACTCCTGGTTTTGGCTACAAATACTGAGGTCAAATACTGACCAAATACTGCTAGTGTGAATGTGGCCTTATTCTGTATCTATACACTGCACAGTACCACTCCTCATTATAGAGTGGGGCTGTGTGTGTGTGTGTCATGATACAGTGGGGCTGTGCCTGTCATTATACAGTGGGACTGTGTGTGTCAATATAAATATATATATATATTATCTCTATTGCATGCTTGCGGTCACCAGACCACCTGTTCCCGGCGCCAGAGAATCCTCATAGCGCACAGTGTGCACGATATGAGGATTCACACATAGTGACTGTAGACATGTAGCTTAAGATCCGACAACCTCTTTAAGGATGTGCCGCTACTCATGGGCCACTGCTTGTGCTTGCCCCCCAGGCTAAAATTTGCCAGTCAGCCCCTGGTCCCCGGGGAGGAGGAGACCCCTTGCTGTCCGCAGTCCCCGGGGAGGACGAGACCCCTTGCTGTCCGCAGTCCCCGGGGAGGACGAGACCCCTTGCTGTCCGCAGTCCCCGGGGAGGACGAGACCCCTTGCTGTCCGCAGTCCCCGGGGAGGACGAGACCCCTTGCTGTCCGCAGTCCCCGGGGAGGACGAGACCCCTTGCTGTCCGCAGTCCCCGGGGAGGACGAGACCCCTTGCTGTCCGCAGTCCCCGGGGAGGACGAGACCCCTTGCTGTCCGCAGTCCCCGGGGAGGACGAGACCCCTTGCTGTCCGCAGTCCCCGGGGAGGACGAGACCCCTTGCTGTCCGCAGTCCCCGGGGAGGACGAGACCCCTTGCTGTACGCAGTCCCCGGGGAGGACGAGACCCCTTGCTGTCCGCAGTCCCCGGGGAGGACGAGACCCCTTGCTGTCCGCAGTCCCCGGGGAGGACGAGACCCCTTGCTGTCCGCAGTCCCCGGGGAGGACGAGACCCCTTGCTGTCAGCAGTCCCCGGGGAGGAGGAGACCCCTTGCTGTCCGCAGTCCCCGGGGAGGACGAGACCCCTTGCTGTACGCAGTCCCCGGGGAGGACGAGACCCCTTGCTGTACGCAGTCCCCGGGGAGGACGAGACCCCTTGCTGTACGCAGTCCCCGGGGAGGACGAGACCCCTTGCTGTCCGCAGTCCCCGGGGAGGACGAGACCCCTTGCTGTACGCAGTCCCCGGGGAGGACGAGACCCCTTGCTGTACGCAGTCCCCGGGGAGGACGAGACCCCTTGCTGTCCGCAGTCCCCGGGGAGGACGAGACCCCTTGCTGTCCGCAGTCCCCGGGGAGGAGGAGACCCCTTGCTGTCCGCAGTCCCCGGGGAGGACGAGACCCCTTGCTGTCCGCAGTCCCCGGGGAGGACGAGACCCCTTGCTGTCAGCAGTCCCCGGGGAGGAGGAGACCCCTTGCTGTCCGCAGTCCCCGGGGAGGACGAGACCCCTTGCTGTACGCAGTCCCCGGGGAGGACGAGACCCCTTGCTGTACGCAGTCCCCGGGGAGGACGAGACCCCTTGCTGTCCGCAGTCCCCGGGGAGGACGAGACCCCTTGCTGTCCGCAGTCCCCGGGGAGGAGGAGACCCCTTGCTGTCCGCAGTCCCCGGGGAGGACGAGACCCCTTGCTGTCCGCAGTCCCCGGGGAGGACGAGACCCCTTGCTGTCCGCAGTCCCCGGGGAGGACGAGACCCCTTGCTGTCCGCAGTCCCCGGGGAGGACGAGACCCCTTGCTGTCCGCAGTCCCCGGGGAGGACGAGACCCCTTGCTGTCCGCAGTCCCCGGGGAGGACGAGACCCCTTGCTGTCCGCAGTCCCCGGGGAGGAGGAGACCCCTTGCTGTCCGCAGTCCCCGGGGAGGACGAGACCCCTTGCTGTCCGCAGTCCCCGGGGAGGACGAGACCCCTTGCTGTCAGCAGTCCCCGGGGAGGAGGAGACCCCTTGCTGTCCGCAGTCCCCGGGGAGGACGAGACCCCTTGCTGTACGCAGTCCCCGGGGAGGACGAGACCCCTTGCTGTACGCAGTCCCCGGGGAGGACGAGACCCCTTGCTGTCCGCAGTCCCCGGGGAGGACGAGACCCCTTGCTGTCCGCAGTCCCCGGGGAGGAGGAGACCCCTTGCTGTCCGCAGTCCCCGGGGAGGACGAGACCCCTTGCTGTCCGCAGTCCCCGGGGAGGACGAGACCCCTTGCTGTCCGCAGTCCCCGGGGAGGACGAGACCCCTTGCTGTCCGCAGTCCCCGGGGAGGACGAGACCCCTTGCTGTCCGCAGTCCCCGGGGAGGACGAGACCCCTTGCTGTCCGCAGTCCCCGGGGAGGACGAGACCCCTTGCTGTCCGCAGTCCCCGGGGAGGACGAGACCCCTTGCTGTCCGCAGTCCCCGGGGAGGACGAGACCCCTTGCTGTCCGCAGTCCCCGGGGAGGAGGAGACCCCTTGCTGTCCGCAGTCCCCGGGGAGGACGAGACCCCTTGCTGTCCGCAGTCCCCGGGGTCAGACCTGCAGGGTTCTCGTTGCTCGCGGTCACCAGTGACATCGGCGTCATTCACCTTTGAAGAACCTGAGGGCCAGACCGTACAGCTCCTCCAGGCTGAAGCCCCAGCGCTGCTCCGGGCTCAGGGCCTCCGTGTCATCCTGTGGCGGCAGCTCCCGGCTCTGCTCCTCCGCCTCCTCCCGCTCCCCGCCCGCGGCCTCCTCCGGATCCGGGCTCAGTGTCAGGCCATCAATGGAGACTTCCAGCCGCTCTGCGCTGCTCACCACCGCCATCCTACCCCCGCTCACAGCGCCGGCCACGTCCCGACTTCCGGCTCCAGTCACCCAGCGACGCGGGGGCGCGCACGTCACCTCCGCCGAGCAGAGAGCATGCGCCAAGTACATCGATGTGGCCGCGCAGTCCTGTCACTACGGACCGAAGTGAGAGCTCCCTCTGCAGGTCAAAAGAAGAATGGCACAAAAATTATAATAATCAGAAATGTCAGATTTTTAAAATGATTGTGACAATATAGAAGAGTAATGCAGGAGGAGTGCAGCTCTGGAGGATAATGCAGGAGGTAATCCAGGATCAGTAATGTATGTACACAGTGACTGCACCAGCAGAATAGTGAGCGCAGCTCTAAGTATAAAACAGGAGGTAACCCAGGATCAGTAATGTAATGTATGTACACAGTGACTGCACCAGCAGAATAGTGAGTGCAGCTCTGGGGTATAATACAGGAGGTAACTCAGGATCAGTAATGTAATGTATGTACACAGTGACTGCACCAGCAGAATAGTGAGTGCAGCTCTGGAGTATAATACAGGATGTAACTCAGGATCAGTAATGTAATGTATGTACACAGTGACTGCACCAGCAGAATAGTGAGTGCAGCTCTGGAGTATAATACAGGATGTAACTCAGGATCAGTAATGTAATGTATGTACACAGTGACTGCACCAGCAGAATAGTGAGCGCAGCTCTGGAGTATAATACAGGATGTAACTCAGGATCAGTAATGTAATGTATGTACACAGTGACTGCACCAGCAGAATAGTGAGTGCAGCTCTGGAGTATAATACAGGATGTAACTCAGGATCAGTAATGTAATGTATGTATACAGTGACTGCACCAGCAGAATAGTGAGTGCAGCTCTGAAGTATAATACAGGATGTAACTCAGGATCAGTAATGTATGTACACAGTGACTGCACCAGCAGAATAGTGAGTGCAGCTCTGGAGTATAATACAGGATGTCACTCAGGATCAGTAATGTAATGTATGTACACAGTGACTGCACCAGCAGAATAGTGAGTGCAGCTCTGGGGTATAATACCGGATGTAACTCAGGATCAGTAATGTAATGTATGTACACAGTGACTACACCAGCAGAATAGTGAGTGCAGCTCTGGGGTATAATACAGGATGTAACTCAGGATCAGTAATGTAATGTATGTACACAGTGACTACACCAGCAGAATAGTGAGTGCAGCTCTGGAGTATAATACAGGATGTAACTCAGGATCAGTAATGTATGTACACAGTGACTGCACCAGCAGAATAATGAGTGCAGCTCTGGGGTATAATACCGGATGTAACTCAGGATCAGTAATGTAATGTATGTACACAGTGACTGCACCAGCAGAATAGTGAGTGCAGCTCTGGGGTATAATACAGAATGTAAACCAGGATCAGTAATGTCATGTATGTACACAGTGACTGCACCAGCAGAATAGTGAGTGCAGCTCTGGGGGATAATATAGGATGTAACGCAGGATCAGTAATGTAATGTATGTACACAGTGACTGCACCAGCAGAATAGTGAGTGCAGCTCTGGGGTATAATACCGGATGTTACTCAGGATCAGTAATGTAATGTATGTACACAGTGACTGCACCAGCAGAATAGTGAGTGCAGCTCTGGGGTATAATACCGGATGTAACTCAGGATCAGTAATGTAATGTATGTGCACAGTGACTGCACCAGCAGAATAATGAGTGCAGCTCTGGAGTATAATACAGGATGTAACTCAGGATCAGTAATGTAATATATGTACACAGTGACTGCACCAGCAGAATAGTGAGTGCAGCTCTGGAGTATAATGCAGGATGTAACTCAGGATCAGTAATGTAATGTATGTACACAGTGACTGCACCAGCAGAATAATGAGTGCAGCTCTGGAGTATAATACCGGATGTAACTCAGGATCAGTAATGTAATGTATGTACACAGTGACTGCACCAGCAGAATAGTGAGTGCAGCTCTGGAGTATAATACAGGATGTAATTCAGGATCAGTAATGTAATGTATGCACACAGTGACTGCACCAGGAGAATAGTGAGCGCAGCTCTGGAGTATAATACAGGAGGTAACTCAGGATCAGTAATGTAATGTATGTACACAGTGACTGCACCAGCAGAATAGTGACTGCAGCTCTGGGGGATAATATAGGATGTAGCACAGGATTAGTAATGTAATGTATGTACACAGTGACTGCACCAGCAGAATAGTGAGTGCAGCTCTGGGGTATAATACAGGATGTAACTCAGGATCAGTAATGTATGTACACAGTGACTGCACCAGCAGAATAGTGAGTGCAGCTCTGGGGTATAATACAGGATGTAACTCAGGATCAGTAATGTCATGTATATACACAGTGACTGCACCAGGAGAATAGTGAGTGCAGCTCTGGGGTATAATACAGGATGTAACTCAGGATCAGTAATGTATGTACACAGTGACTGCACCAGCAGAATAGGGAGTGCAGCTCTGGGGTATAATACAGGATGTAACTCAGGATCAGTAATGTAATGTATGTACACAGTGACTCCACCAGCAGAATAGTGAGTGCAGCTCTGGGGTATAATACAGGATGTAACTCAAGATCAGTAATGTAATGTATGTACACAGTGACTGCACCAGCAGAATAGTGAGTGCAGCTCTGGGGTATAATACAGAGTGTAAACCAGGATCAGTAATGTATGTACATAGTGACTGCACCAGCAGAATAGGGAGTGCAGCTCTGGGGGATAATATAGGATGTAACGCAGGATCAGTAATGTAATGTATGTACACAGTGACTGCACCAGCAGAATAGTGAGTGCAGCTCTGGGGTATAATACCGGATGTAACTCAGGATCAGTAATGTAATGTATGTACACAGTGACTGCACCAGCAGAATAGTGAGTGCATCTCTGGAGTATAATACAGGATGTAACTCAGGATCAGTAATGTAATGTATGTACACAGTGACTGCACCAGCAGAATAGTGAGTGCAGCTCTGGGTTATAATACCGGATGTAACTCAGGATCAGTAATGTAATGTATGTACACAGTGACTGCACCAGCAGAATAGTGAATGCAGCTCTGGGGTATAATACAGGATGTAACTCAAGATCAGTAATGTAATGTATGTACACAGTGACTGCACCAGCAGAATAGTGAGTGCAGATCTGGGGTATAATACAGAATGTAAACCAGGATCAGTAATGTATGTGCATAGTGACTGCACCAGCAGAATAGTGAGTGCAGCTCTGGGGTATAATACAGGATGTAACTCAGGATCAGTAATGTAATGTATGTACACAGTGACTCCACCACCAGAATAGTGAGTGCAGCTCTTGGGTATAATACAGGATGTAACTCAGGATCAGTAATGTAATGTATGTATACAGTGACTGCACCAGCAGAATAGTGATTGCAGCTCTGGAGTATAATACAGGAGGTAACTCAGGATCAGTAATGTAATGTATGTACACAGTGACTGCACCAGCAGAATAGTGAGTGCAGCTCTGGGGTATAATACAGGATGTAACTCAGGATCAGTAATGTATGTACACAGTGACTGCACCAGCAGAATAGTGAGTGCAGCTCTGGGGTATAATACAGGATGTAACTCAGGATCAGTAATGTAATATATGTACACAGTGACTGCACCAGCAGAATAGTGAGTGCCGCTCTGGGGTATAATACAGGAGGTAACTCAGGATCAGTAATGTAATATATGTACACAGTGACTGCACCAGCAGAATAGTGAGTGCCGCTCTGGGGTATAATACAGGAGGTAACTCAGGATCAGTAATGTAATATATGTACACAGTGACTGCACCAGCAGAATAGTGAGTGCCGCTCTGGGGTATAATACAGGAGGTAACTCAGGATCAGTAATGTAATGTATGTACACAGTGACTGCACCAGCAGAATAGTGAGTGCAGCTCTGGGGTATAATACAGGATGTAACTCAGGATCAGTAATGTAATGTATGTACACAGTGACTGCACCAGCAGAATAGTGAGTGCAGCTCTGGGGTATAATACAGGATGTAACTCAGGATCAGTAATGTAATGTATGTACACAGTGTAGGCGAAAAAGAAAAATGGATCAGGGATGTTCACAGTTGATTAAAACTTCATTGCTTTATTAATGAGCTCATCATGGATATTACATAAAGATACAATGATATGTTCTCAAATCAATGAAACAACTCCTGAAATGGAGGAACGCGGGGATAAACCGGCACAAGGGTTTGGAAGTTCTAATACTGACATTCTATAATGTTCAGAAATCAATGAATTAATGTGCAACTGGGATTAAAACATTCTAAGTCAGGAAACACAAACCTGCTGGAACCTCAATATCCAACACAAAATGATCCCACAAGGATTTAGATTGACAAAAATTCGGGCAAATATTTTCTCAGAATATTTTTTTAAGAAGTAGAATGATTCTCTCTAAATTTACACTAGAATTAATAGCTATAATTGTAGAAGAAGAAAATAAATAAAAGCATGTTTAACCCCTTCACTCTGAAGCCTGGTTTCACCTTCCTGATCGGGCCAATTTGTACAATTCTGACCTCTGTCCCTTTATGAGGTCATAACTCTTGAACACTTCAATGGATGCCACTGATTCTGAGATTGTTTTCTCGTGACATATTGTACTTTACGATAGTGGGAACATTTCTTTGATTTAACTTGCGTTTATTTGTGAAAAAAAAAACGGACATTTGGAGAAAATGTTGAAAATGTTACAATTTTCATATTTTTAATTTTAATGCCCTTAAATCGGCGTCATATCGCACAAAATAGTTAATAAATTACGTTTTCCACACATCTACTTTACATCAGCACAATTTTTGAAACAAAGTTATAAGGGTTAAAAGTTGACCAGCGATTTCTCATTTTTACAACAACATTTGCAAAACCATTTTTTAGGGACCATCTAACATTTGAAGTAACTTTGAGAGGTGTAAATGACAGAAAATACCCAAATGTGACACCGTTCTAAAAACTGCACCCCTCAAGGTGCTCAAAAGCACATTCAAGAAGTTTATTAACCCTTCAGGTGCTTCACAGGAATTTTTGGAATGTGGAAAGAAAAAATAAACATTTACTTTTCTTTCAGAAAAAAATTCCTTCAGACCCATTTTTTTTTTAACTTTTGCAAGGGTAGCAGGAGAAAATGGACCATACATTTTGTTGTGCATTTTCTCCTGAGCATGCCGATACCCCATATGTGGGGGAAATTTACTGTTTGGGCGCACGGCAGGGCTCAACATGGAAGGAACGCCATTTCACTTTTTGAATGTAAAATTTGCTGGCATAGCTAGCAGACGCCATGTCATGTTTGGAGAACCCCTGATGTGCCCAACAAGTGACATCATTTTGAAAAGTAGACCCCTTAGGGAACTTATCTAGATGTGTGGTGAGCACCTTGAAACCCATCCTAGCACAAAAGGCCCGCCAAAACCTGGAAACAAACTGGGAACCTCTGTCAGACACAATATTCTTCGGAATGCCATGCAAACGAACCACATGCTGAAAAAACAATGGAACCAAATCAGAGGAGGAAGGCAATTTAGGCAAAGGTACCAAATGGACCATTTTAGAGAACCAGTCACAAACCACCCAGATAACAGACATCCTCTGGGACACAGGAAGATCCGAAATAAAATCCATGGAAATATGCGTCCAAGGCCTCTCCGGGACGGGCAAAGGCAAAAGCAACCCACTAGCGCGGGAACAGCAAGGCTTGGCTCGGGCGCAAGTCCCACAGGACTGCACAAAAGCACGGACATCACGCGACAAGGAAGGCCACCAAAAGGACCTAGCAACCAAATCTCTGGTACCAAAAATCCCAGGATGACCAGCCAACACTGAACAATGCACCTCAGAAATCACCTTACTCGTCCATCTATCAGGAACAAACAGCTTCCCCACTGGACAGCGGTCAGGCTTATCAGCCTGAATCTCCTGAAGCGCCCGCCGTAAATCAGGGGAGATGGCAGAAAGAATCACCCCTTCCTTAAGAATGCCAACCGGCTCAAGGACTCCAGGAGAATCAGGCGAAAAACTCCTAGAGAGGGCATCCGCCTTAACATTCTTAGATCCTGGAAGATATGAGACCACAAAATCAAAACGGGAGAAAAACAGGGACCACCGAGCCTGTCTAGGGTTCAGCCGCTTGGCCGACTCAAGGTAAATCAAATTCTTATGATCGGTCAAGACCACAATGCGGTGCTTGGCCCCCTCAAGCCAATGTCGCCACTCCTCAAATGCCCACTTCATAGCCAACAACTCCCGATTGACGACATCATAATTGTGTTCCGCAGGCGAAAACTTTCGGGAAAAGAAGGCACATGGCTTCATCAAGGAACCATCAGAATTCCTCTGTGACAAAACGGCCCCTGCCCCAATCTCAGAAGCGTCGACCTCAACCTGAAAAGGAAGAAAAACATCCGGTTGACGCAACACAGGGGCAGAAGTAAATCAGCGTTTAAGCTCCTGAAAGGCCTCAACAGCCTCAGAGGACCAATTAGTCACATCAGCGCCTTTCTTCGTCAAATCAGTAAGGGGTTTAACCACACTAGAGAAGTTGGCAATGAAACGGCGATAGAAATTAGCAAAGCCCAAAAATTTCTGAAGGCTCTTCACAGATGTGGGTTGGATCCAGTCATGAATAGCTTGGACCTTAACAGGATCCATTTCTATAGACGAAGGAGAAAAAATAAAACCCAAAAAAGAGACCTTCTGAACTCCGAATAGGCACTTAGACCGCTTCACAAATAGAGCATTGTCACGAAGGATCTGGAATACCATCCTGACCTGCTTCACATGAGACTCCCAATCATCGGAAAAAATCAAAATATCATCCAAATACACAATCAAGAATTTATCAATATAATTGCGGAAAATATCATGCATGAAAGACTGGAACACAGATGGAGCATTAGAGAGCCCGAATGGCATCACAAGGTATTCAAAATGGCCTTCGGGCGTATTAAATGCTGTCTTCCATTCGTCACCCTGTTTAATTCGAACAAGATTATATGCCCCTCGAAGGTCAATCTTGGTAAACCAACTAGCTCCCTTAATCCTAGCAAACAAATCAGAGAGCAAAGGTAAAGGATATTGGAATTTGACCGTGATCTTATTAAGAAGGTGATAATCAATACAGAGTCTTAAGGAGCCATCCTTCTTGGCAACAAAAAAGAATCCCGCTCCCAATGGTGACGAAGACGGCCGAATATGCCCCTTCTCTAAAGACTCCTTAACATAGCTCCGCATGGCGGCATGCTCTGGCACAGACAGATTGAAAAGTCGGCCCTTAGGGAACTTACAGCCAGGAATCAAGTCAATAGCACAATCACAGTCCCTATGTGGAGGAAGGGAACTGGACTTGGGCTCATCAAATACATCCTGGAAATCCAACAAAAACTCAGGGACCTCAGAAGAGGAGGAAGAGGAAATTGACATCAGAGGAACATCAGAGGAACACAGTGACTGCACCAGCAGAATAGTGAGTGCAGCTCTAGGGTATAATACAGGATGTAACTCAGGATCAGTAATGTAATGTATGTACACAGTGACTGCACCAGCAGAATAGTGAGCGCAGCTCTGGAGTATAATACAGGATGTAACTCAGGATCAGTAATGTAATGTATGTACACAGTGACTGCACCAGCAGAATAGTGAGTGCAGCTCTGGGGTATAATACAGGATGTAACTCAGGATCAGTAATGTAATGTATGTACACAGTGACCGCACCAGCAGAATAGTGAGTGCAGCTCTGGGGCATAATACAGGATGTAACTCAGGGTCAGTAATGTACTGTATGTACACAGTGACTGCACCAGCAGAATAGTGAGTGCAGCTCTGGGGTATAATACAGGATGTAACTCAGGATCAGTAATGTAATGTATGTACACAGTGACTGCACCAGCAGAATAGTGAGCGCAGCTCTGGAGTATAATACAGGATGTAACTCAGGATCAGTAATGTAATGTATGTACACAGTGACCGCACCAGCAGAATAGTGAGTGCAGCTCTGGGGCATAATACAGGATGTAACTCAGGGTCAGTAATGTACTGTATGTACACAGTGACTGCACCAGCAGAATAGTCAGTGCAGCTCTGGAGTATAATACAGGATGTAACTCAGGATCAGTAATGTAATGTACACAGTGACTGCACCAGCAGAATAGTGAGTGCAGCTCTGGAGTATAATACAGGATGTAACTCAGGATCAGTAATGTAATGTATGTACACAGTGACTGCACCAGCAGAATAGTGAGTGCAGCTCTGGAGTATAATACAGGATGTAACTCAGGATCAGTAATGTAATGTATGTACACAGTGACTGCACCAGCAGAACAGTGAGTGCAGCTCTGGAGTATAATACAGGATGTAACTCAGGATCAGTAATGTAATGTATGTACACAGTGACTGCACCAGCAGAATAGTGAGTGCAGCTCTGGGGTATAATACAGGAGGTAACTCAGGATCAGTAATGTAATGTATGTACACAGTGACTGCACCAGCAGAATAGTGAGTGCAGCTCTGGGGTATAATACAGGAGATAACTCAGGATCAGTAATGTAACGTATGTACACAGTGACTGCACCAGCAGAATAGTGAGTGCAGCTCTGGGGTATAATACAGGAGATAACTCAGGATCAGTAATGTAATGTATGTACACAGTGTAGGCGAAAGAGAAAAATTTGAGCAGAGACATTCATAGATGTTTAAAACATCATTGCTTTATTAAAGAGCGTGTCATGTATAATACATATAGATAGCAAATTCAAATACAAATTCAGCTGGAATGTATTTCGGTGTCGGCTCCCTGCTCTGCAATACATGTCGCCAGCCAATCAGAGGCCTGCAGCAGAAGAGAACCCCACATGGTGTGGGGGAAGGTGAGTTGTATCCTTTATTTTTTTATGTATTTCAAAACATGGCACATAGCAGGATGTGGGACATACCGTATTTTTCAGACTATAAGACACACTTTTTTTTTCCCAAAACATTTTTTGGGAAAATGAGGGTGAGTGTTATAGTTGGAATATACGGTACTTACAAGCAGTGTGGTGGCAGCAGCAGTCGGGCGATTCTGCGGCGGTCCCGGTCCGATGCTGCAGGGCAATAGTGCAGCAGGTTCGGCAGTGCTCTGTGGTGTGGGGGTCCTCCGACAAAAAATAAAAAGGTTGAGTCTCGGTAAATGGTCACACAAAACAATATTTTTCAATGTTTGATTTTTTTTTTTAAACCATTAAAGTATAAACTATGTATTGTGAGGGGTTGCCTCGCTCCGCTGCTTTACAGAGGTAGACACAGGAACAGTCCGAGTAGTAAATCACCTGCTGGTTTATTGTGGACGGCATAAACCTTCCCAGGGTTCAGAAATAAAACAAAAAGGTAAATCAAAGATAAAGTCAGAGTCCATGTCCTGTTGTCTTCACTGCAGGTACCGCACACAGGTCCACCAATACACCACCCAGACTGAACCACAGGTCCAGGTATTAGTCACATGATCATGACATCACTGCAGGTCCTCAAGCGCCAGCAGGTCCTGCAGGGAAAGGGGTATGGTGAGCACCCTCCCTGCGAGTGCTCACATAAAACCGGCCTATTAAGCTCTGTGCCAGCCTCTCAGCACCTAGTGTGCTGGAAACACAAAAACACTCTCGTTTCACATCACTGACCGCTGCGTGTCACCATATATGTAAACTGTGTGTTTGCCATCACTGTAAAGGTTCTGATCCAGAGAATCTGCACAACTGCTGCTAAATCCATTCTAATGGATGTTTACTGGACATGTGAACACAGCCTTAGGCTCTCACTTTCTGTTTGAGAAAACGTCCATATCCATTAGCCGCAATGACCGGACTCTGACCCTGCGTTTTGTATGGAAGCGTCTAATGAGCGTCAGCAAACGTTGTTAACAAGGAGGGGTAGGAGGTGAGCTGTGATATCCCCTAATGTGACCGGTGGATCCTGTGTTGTCGGCTGTGTATAGAGATGTTATCTGGGATTGTAGAAGTCTTAAATGGCTGCAGTGGCCAGAGAGGAAATTGTAGCATCATGCCAGCACTGAGCTCCGAGCTGTCTCATCATTGCACTCTGTGTACTGACGATCGGTGACGACACATCTATTACCATTATGGAATGCCCTTTAGGCTATGTTCACACGCTGTGGAAAAAAACGCACGGAAATGCAGCGGTTTACATTCCGCAGCATGTCAATTCTTTGTGCGGAATCCGCAGCGGTTTTACACCTGCTCCATAATAGAAAACCGCAGTGGAATCCGCACAAAAACCGCAGTAATTCCACAGGAAATCCACAGGTAAAACGTAGTGCCTTTCACCTGCGGTTTTCAAAAATCCGCTGTGGAAAAATCTGCCAACCTCAGGAATACATGTGCACATACCCTTATAATAAACCTCAGTTCTGTGCACTTTTAAGGCTGTGAGCCCACGTTCAGGATTTTTCGCGTTTTTTTCGGCGGTTTTCCACTGCAAAAACGCTTAAAAAACGCTTACATTAAGCATCCCATCATTGTAATGCATTCCGCAAATGTTGTGCCCATGCTACGTTTTTTTTCCGCAAAAAAAAAAAAAAACACATTGTGGGAAAAAACGCAGCATGTTCATTAATTTTGCGGAAAATCTGCAGATTTGGCACTATATTATTGCATTGGGAAGCTCCGGGGAAAAAAAACGCGATAAAAACGCAAGCGGATTTCCTGCGAAAGGAGTCCGGTTTTGTTCAAGAAAATTGTGCAAACAATCCTGAACGTGGGCACATAGCCTCAAAGGAAGGACGCCGCTGAGCAGAGGCCAGACGGAGTCCAGAGTTAGGCTACTGTCACACTAGCAGTATCTGGTCAGTATTTTACATCAGCATTTGTAGCCAAAACCAGGAGTGGAAGAATCCGAGGAAAAGTATAAGGCCGGGGTCACACTGGCATATTGCATCCGATGCGAGATCATCGGATGCGATATGCTAATGACACTCGGCTCCTGATCGCAGCAGAGCAGGAGCCGAGTGTCATGCGTCTGTGCTCTGATTCTCTCGCACAGGGAGGATCGGAGCACAGCTGCGGAGGAGGCAGGGAAATAAATTTCTCCATCTCCTCCATTGCTGGGGTCCGCCTATAGCACACATCACTCGGATGATATCCGAGTGGTCTGCGCTGTCTCACTCGCATCCATAGGTTTATATGGGTGCGAGTGAGCCGAGAGTTTTCCTCGGTCCGAGACAATCGCAGCATGCTGACCAAGGAAAACGGCCGACTTTTAGCGGCCCCATAACTTATCATTGGTCCGAGTGCAATGCGATTTTTTTTTATCGCATTGTACTCGGCTGTTTAAAGCGCCAGTGTGACGCCGGCCTAATAGAAACATATGCACCACTTCTGCATTTATCACCCACTCCTGGATTTGGCTACAAATACTGATGTAAAATACTGACCAAATACTGATAGTGTGACGGCAGCCTAAAGGCCCCTTCACATTAAGCGACGCTGCAGCGATACCGACAACGATCCGGATCGCTGCAGCGTCGCTGTTTGGTCGCTGGAGAGCTGTCACACAGACCGCTCTCCAGCGACCAACGATCCCGAAGTCCCCGGGTAACCAGGGTAAACATCGGGTTACTAAGCGCAGGGCCGCGCTTAGTAACCCGATGTTTACCCTGGTTACCAGCGTAAAAGTAAAAAAAAACAAACACTACATACTTACCTACCGCTGTCTGTCCCCGGCGCTCAGCTTCTCTGCACTCCTCCTGTACTGGCTGTGAGCACAGCGGCCGGAAAGCAGAGCGGTGACGTCACCGCTCTGCTTTCCGGCTGACCGACGCTCACAGCCAGTACAGGAGGAGTGCAGAGCACAGCGCCGGGGACAGACAGCGGTAGGTAAGTATGTAGTGTTTTTTTTTTTTACTTTTACGCTGGTAACCAGGGTAAACATCGGGTTACTAAGCGCGGCCCTGCGCTTAGTTACCCGATGTTTACCCTGGTTACCAGTGAAGACATCGCTGGATCGGCGTGTGTGACACCGCATTATGCCGCGGGTAACACACTCCGTAACCGCTGCTATTAACCCTGTGTGTCCCCAACTTTTTACAAGAGTAAAAAGATGCAATGTTAAAAATAATAAAAAACAAAAAGCCTGCTATACTCACCCTCCGTAGTCCACCGAGCCGCGCGCGGCCCCCGCTATCTTCCGTTCCCAGAGATGCATTGCGAAATTACCCAGAAGACTTAGTGGTCTCACATAAAATAGCGGGAAAAACGCGAAAAAAACTCAAAATTAATGAACATGCTGCTTTTTCGCAAAATTAATGAACATGCTGCTTTTTTCACCGCAATGCGGTTTTTTCGCGGAAAAAAAAACACATCATGTGCACAAATATTGCAGAATGCATTCTAAATGATAGGATGCATATGTCTGTAGTTTCTAATGCAGTTTTTATCGCAAAAAAACCTGAACGTGTGCACATAACCTGAAATTTACCACCTAAACATGGCGTCTTCTGATAAGAATGGAAGAAAAATCAACATGCAGTTATCTAAAGAAGTAGAAAGTCAAAGCACGGTGAGTGTTTTCCCTGACACATTACGGCGTGAGGAATTTCATAAATGGATGTCGTGAAGGAAGCCCAGGCAAAAAAAAAAGCTGCCAACAATGTGCCAGGGTCTATGCTGAAAAATCGAGTACTGGTACTACATACTCTGGAGAGAGGATGCACAGAGCACATACATACACTATATACACAGAGCACATACACCATATACACAGAGCACATAAATACACCATATACACAGAGCATATACATACACCATATACACAGAGCACATACACCATATACACAGAGCATATACATACACCATATACACAGAGCACATACATACACTATATAGACAGAGCACATACATACACTGTATACACAGAGCACATATATACACAGAGCACATACATACACCATATAGACAGAGCACATACATACACTGTATACACAACACATACACTATATACAAAGAGCACATACATACACTATACACAGAGCACATACATACACTGTATACACAGAGCATATGCATACACTGTATACACCGAGCACATACATACAGTATATACACAGAGCACATACATACACTGTATACACAGAGCACATACATACACTATATACACACAGCACATACATACACCATATACAGAGCACATACATACACTATATAGACAGAGCACATACATACACTGTATACACAACACATACATACACTATATACAAAGAGCACATACATACACTATACACAGAGCACATACACTGTATACACAGAGCACATACACTGTATACACAGAGCACATACATGCAGTATATACACAGAGCACATACATACACTATATACACAGAGCATATACACTGTATACACAGAGCACATACATGCAGTATATACACAGAGCACATACATACACTATATACACAGAGCACATACATACACGGTATACACAGAGCACATACATACACTGTATACACAGAGCACATACATATACTATATATACACTATATAGACAGAGCACATGCATACAATATACACAGCACATACATACACTGTATACACAAAGCACATACATACACTGTATACACAGAGCACATACATACACTGTATACACAGCACATACATACACTGTATGCACAGAGCACATACATACACTGTATACACAGAGCACATACATACACTGTATACACAGAGCATATACATACACTGTATACACAGCACATACATACACTGTATACACAGATCACATACATACACTGTATACACAGATCACATACATACACTGTATACACAGAGCACATACATACACTGTATACACAGCACATACATACACTGTATGCACAGAGCACATACATACACTGTATACAGAGCACATACATACACTGTATGCACAGAGCACAAACATACACTGTATACACAGAGCACATACATACACTGTATACAGAGCACATACATACACTGTATACACAGAGCACATACATACACTGTATACACAGAGCACATACATACACTGTATACACAGCACATACATACACTGTATGCACAGAGCACATACATACACTGTATGCACAGAGCACATACATACACTGTATACACAGAGCACATACATACACTGTATACACAGCACATACATACACTGTATGCACAGATCACATACATACACTGTATACAGAGCACATACATACACTGTATGCACAGAGCACAAACATACACTGTATACACAGAGCACATACATACACTGTATACACAGAGCACATACATACACTGTATACACAGCACATACATACACTGTATACACAGCACATACATACACTGTATACACAGAGCACATACATACACTGTATGCACAGAGCACATACATACACTGTATACACAGCACATACATACACTGTATACACAGCACATACATACACTGTATACACAGAGCACATACATACACTGTATACACAGAGCACATACATACACTGTATACACAGAGCACATACATACACTGTATACACAGCACATACATACACTGTATACACAGCACATACATACACTGTATACACAGAGCACATACATACACTGTATGCACAGAGCACATACATACACTGTATGCACAGAGCACATACATACACTGTATACACAGCACATACATACACTGTATACACAGATCACATACATACACTGTATGCACAGAGCACATACATACACTGTATACACAGAGCACATACATACACTGTATACACAGAGCACATACATACACTGTATGCACAGAGCACATACATACACTGTATGCACAGAGCACATACATACACTGTATGCACAGAGCACATACATACACTGTATGCACAGAGCACATACATACACTGTAGAGGTCTCACCAGCCTGTCTCCTCCTGCTCAGTTCTTCTAGATTCCTGCAGGATACATGACCAGCAAATGACCATGCTGCACTTTTAACATCAGAAACTGTGCTGATAATGCAGGACTGTTATTATCAGTGCAGTTCCCGCTTGTAAATGCTGGCGGCCCTGGGCCCAGGTGACCCTCTAACGCCAACCCTGTATACAATTGCCCCTGTTTTCACTAACCTCATCACATGGGTGGGCAGATCATTGCCTAAATAATACTCTGTGCACACTCCGCTATCCAACCTGCTCCCCCCATAAGATCTATACACCGAGGCCTCATTCAGACGTCTGATTTTCGTGTACGAGTGCTATCCGTGTGACAGTCTATGGGGCCATTCACACGTCTGTGATTTTTCGGACCTCTCGGTCAGCGGAAATCGATCTCCGGAACGACCTGTCCCAGGCCAACAATTGGTGACAAGTAATGAAAGAAATCAGCATCCTCAAGTGACAAAATGATGAGAGTAGTAGTTTCCAGGAAGTGTCCTTGGCCTAACACCTTGCTATGTTGTGCTTCTCACCTGTCCTGTCAGACAGACTGTCTCCTGTGTGTCCCCTCATTATACCACCCAGTGTTATGTGCTGTGCAGGTGTCCGGCTTCCCACTGGGGACACTGAATACACCTGGATGTGGGGGATTTCAATCAATTTCTATCCAAGAAAATCACTTTTATCAATTAAATATCCATTCTATAGCGCCATCATCAGCGGTGTCACATACTGCTGATGCATCTAGAACAGTGAATCAAACGATGAAAAAAAAAACACTTTAAAACTTTTTTCAGTAGCCAAATCTCTGAATTTAAGCAGGAATTATTTTCTCATTCACTGACAGCAAGTGGAGATCTTGAAATGGCACCAGGATTTTTGTCATTTCTATGGCTCTTTTCTAAAGTCAAAGGGACTTAACCATAAGGTGCGACCATACTCTGCCCGACAGATACAATATCATCTAAGCCAGGGGTGTCCAACCTAACGCCATTAGGCCACATCGTCATTGGACCTGGGGCCCCCGTGTCGGCCATGTTTGTACGTGAAGCAGTAGACTACAATACTGCACCGTGACTGCTGGAGAAGTTCTGTAGGGGGACTAATAAAAGATGTAAAGAACAATGAAAAATATTTCGAAAAAATAATAATACACTACATATATAGTGAATTGTCGTAATTATCATTGAGAATGATGTGCAAAATGTGAATCTGCATGAATCTGACCCTATGTGTCAGTCGGGGGCGGGGGGGGGGGTCTCATTATAAGGGGGGCCATATAAATGGCAGCAAGATCGGAACTGGCCGGCGGCTCTCCGGACCAGATGGAAGCTGTCACACTCACGTTGCGAGAGCCGCCGGCCAGTCCATGTGCTGCGTTCCGATCTCGCTCCGATTTATTTGGCATTACCTTTCAATCAGGGGCTGCCCAACTGCAAAACTACAATGCTCAGACTGACGTAACAATGCTGAGACTTGTAGTTTGCATCAGTTTTTAACCCCTTCACCCCCGGAGCTTTTTCCGCTTTTTCATTTTCGTTTTTTGCTCCCCTCCTTCCCAGAGCCATAACTTTTTTGTTTTTCCGTCAATATGGCCATGTGAGGGCTTATTTTTTGCGGGACGAGATGTACTTTTGAAAGATACCATTGATTTTACCATGCCATGTAACAGAAAACGGGAAAAAAATTCCAAGTGTGATGAAATTGCAAAAAAAGTGCAATCTCACACTTGTTTTTTGTTTGGCTTTTTTGCTAGGTTCACTAAATGCTAAAACTAACCAGCCATTATGATTCTCCAGGTCATTACGAGTTCATAGACACCAAACATGTCTAGGTTATTTTTTATCTAAGTGGTGAAAAAAAATTCCAAATTTTGCTAAAAAAAAAAAAAAAAAATGCGCGATTTTCCGATACCCGTAGCGTCTCCAAATTTCGTGATCTGGGGTCGGGTGAGAGCTTATTTTTTGCGTGCCGAGCTGGCGTTTTTAATGATACCATTTTGGTGTAGATACGTTCTTTTGATCGCCCGTTATTGCATTTTAATGCAATGTCGCGGCGACCAAAAAAATGTTATTTTGGCGTTTTGATTTTTTTTCTCGCTACGTCATTTAGCGGTCAGGTTAATCCTTTGTTTTTATTGATAGATCGGGCGATTCTGAACGCGGCGATACCAAATATGTGTATGTTTGATTTTTTTTTTAATTGTTTTATTTTGATTGGGGCGAAAGGGGGGTGATTTGAACTTTTATATATTTTTTATTTTTTTCATATTTTTAATCACTTTTTTTTTTTAATTTTGGCATGCTTCAATAGCCTCCATAGGAGGCTAGAAGCATGCATAACTCGATCGGCTCTGCTACATAGAGGTGAAGTACAGATCACCTCTATGTAGCAGAAATGCAAGGTTGCTTTGAACGCCGACCACAGGGTGGCGCTCAAAGCAATCGGCCATCAACAACCATAGGGGTCTCAAGGAGACCTCTGGTTGTTATGGCGATGCACTGCTGACCCCCGATCATGTGACGGGGGTCCGCAGTGCGAGTACTTCCGGCCGCGCGGCCGGGAGCGCTAGTTAAATGCCGCTGTCAGCGCTTGACGGCGGCATTTAACTAGTTAATGGGCGCGGGCGGATCGCGATTCCGCTCGCGCTCATTGCGCGCACATGTCAGCTGTACAAAACAGCTGACATGTCGCGGCTTTGAGGTGGGCTCACCGCCGGAGCCCACCTCAAAGCAGGGGATCTGCCAGCTGACGTACTATTCCGTCAGCTGGCAGAAAGGGGTTAATTGCACCTATTTGTTTTTTCCTCTATCTCCACCTCCCTCTTGTTTAGTTGACGGCTCTGGCTTGGCCACACCATGATGCACTGAGCGCCTGTGCTTGGTTTGAACAGTCATTCTGCGCTGACACATTCCCTTTTAGTTTTGTAAAACGACTTTGCTGTTCATATATTCAGTTTTTAAAGCATTTTATTCCGTTTCAGGTTTTGAAAATACGTTTGGTCTCTTCTTTGAAGCAAATCCTGATGGATTCGGCTCCAAACGAGCCACGGTGCAATCAAAAAGGTGCAAAATATAGAAGAAAAAAAAACCTCTAAAAGGCCATGTGCACACGTTGCGGAAAGTGGTGCGGATTTTTCTGGCCTGATTTTGGTAAATCCGCAGGTAAACTGCACTCTGGATTACCTGCGGAATTGCCGCAATTTTTTTGCGGATTTTGTGCGGATTCCTCCTGCGGTTTTACACCTGCGGATTCCTATTATGGAGCAGGTGTAAACCGCTGCGGAATCCGCACAAAGAACTAACATGCTGCGGACTAAACAACGCTACGTTTCCGTGTGTTTTTTTTCCGCAGCATGTGCACTGTGGATTTTGTTTTCCATAGGTTTACATGGTACTGAAAACTCAGGGAAAACTGCTGCAAATCCGGAGCAAAATCCACAACGTGTGCACATACCCCAATACTGTTAAAAACAGAAATCGTTTTTCAAGCGGAAACCGCTCCAGCAAACTAAAAATGCTTCCAAAAGCTACTCATAGTAGGAGCGTTTCCTAAAATGGTTTTTACTATGAAACTTGTTATTTTTGACCCCCTCAAAAAAGCTGTGTCTGCACAGAGCCGTAGAGAGAAACACAGAGAAAAAAACCAAACAATTTTCATCCACATTACATCCCTGCGCCGTCCAGAGAGAACAGGCGGCCGGTTATTGTTCGGTAGTTTGTGATTGCGGATTATAATGGCGCAGTCGTATTACGAGAGATGCAGAAGATACAAATCACACATGACGTGAAAGTCTGTGGAGGTTCTCATGGACGAATCCACAGACGGATTTACTGCTGGTTTCACATTTTGTAGTATTAAACTTTTTTTTGTTGCAATCCAAATAGCAGACGCATGAGACAGAGCACACATAGGAGTGACACAAGGATCAATTTCCACCAGCGTTTGGCCAGTGCGCCAGCTTTTACCATCAATGTTTCGCAGGGCCGCCATCAGGGCATGACAGCCGTGACTGGCGTATGGGGCCCGGTGAGCAGAGGGGGCCCGCATCGGGCCCCGTCTCATCTGGTCACCGGGCCCCCCCTGCAGGCGCTGCGGCAGCGGCACACTATTGACGTGCGGGCCCGCGCCCGCACGTCAATAGTTAACAGCCGCCAGCCAGTCTGAGGCTGGCGGCTGAATAGGGCCACAGTGCGCACTCGCCGGCGTCGCCGGCGTCTGACGTCATTGTCAGCCGCCGGGCCCGGCGGCGAGTGCGTCTGTGTGGAGCCTGGAGAGGGAGCTTCACCCGGCGCTGGAGCTTGGCCAGGTAAGAAGTTGTGTTTTTTTTTTTCTTTGAGAGCTGCTGCGATCCGGGGGGCAGGATGATGGACACACAGGGGCAGAAATGCTGGACACACAGGGGCAGAATGGTGGACACAGTGGGGCAGAATGCTGGACACACAGGGGCAGAAATGCCGGACACAGTGGGGCAGAAATGCTGGACACAGTGGGGCAGAATGGTGGACACACAGGGGCAGAAATGCTGGACACAGTGGGGCAGAAATGCTGGACACAGTGGGGCAGAATGGTGGACACAGTGGGGCAGAATGGTGGACACAGTGGGGCAGAATGGTGGACACAGTGGGGCAGAATGGTGGACACAGTGGGGCAGAATGGTGGACACACAGGGGCAGAATGGTGGACACACAGGGGCAGAATGGTGGACACAGTGGGGCAGAATGCTGGACACACAGGGGCAGAAATGCCGGACACAGTGGGGCAGAATGGTGGACACAGTGGGGCAGAATGCTGGACACAGTGGGGCAGAAATGCTGGACACAGTGGGGCAGAAATGCTGGACACAGTGGGACAGAATGGTGGACACACACAGGGGCAGAAATGCTGGACACACAGTGGGGCAGAATGCTGGACACACAGTGGGGCAGAATGCTGGACACAGTGGGCAGAATGCTGGACACACAGTGGGGCAGAATGCTGGACACAGTGGGGCAGAATGCTGGAGACAGGGGCAGAAATGCTGGACACAGTGACAGGGGCAGAATGCTGGACATTGGGGCAGAATGCGAGACACAGTGGGGCAGAATGCGAGACACAGTGGGGCAGAATGCTGGACACAGTGGGGCAGAATGCTGGACACAGTGGGGCAGAATGCTGGACACACAGTGGGGCAGAATGTTGGACACAGTGGGGCAGAATGCTGGACACAGTGGGGCAGAATGCTGGACACAGTGGGGCAGAAATGCTGGACACAGTGACAGGGGCAGAATGCTGGACACAGTGACAGGTGCAGAATGCTGGACACAGGGGCAAACTGTGAGAGCCAGGGGCAGAATGCGAGACACGGGGCAGAATGGAGATACGGGGCATGATTGGAGACACGGGGCAGGATGAAAGACATGGGGGCATGACTGGAGACAGATGGGGCAGGATTGGAGACAGATGGGGCAGAATGGAGACACAGGGGGCATGATTGGAGACAAGTGTCAGGATTGCAGACATGGGGGCATGGTTGGAGACATAGGGGGCAGAATGGAGACATGGGGCATGATTGGAGACACTGGGGGCAGAATTGGAGACAGATCGTGCAGGATCATGGGGCAGGATGGATATGATGGAGACAGATGGGGCAGGATGGAGAGATCACATGGGGCGATCATATGGGGCAGGATAAGGAGATCATATGGGGCAGAATGGATACTCATGAGGGCAGGATGGGAGAATATCTGGCTGACGCCAGGAATGAGACACACGGGGCCAGGCTGGGTGATATTATTAATACCATAGGGGCTAATTTAGGGATATTATTACTGCAGTGATGTATTTATTTTATTTTTTTAGTATACTGTTTTAAATGGGGGGCGGTCCTGTTACTGTATAGAGTGATACTATGTCGCCTTCTTCATGTGGTGTAATGTAGAAGTTGTGAAAAATTAAGTAATGTGTTCTGCAAGCGGAGCTCGAGATAACTGTGTTATTTCCTGCAGAGAGAAGTCCTGGCTGGATGAAATGATGGCGGTCTGTGCTGGATGAAAGATGAAGGACTTCACCTAGAGACGTCACTGGTGAGTCAGTGTGTTACCTATACACTGACACTATACACTGTATACAGAGCTCCTGTGTATAATTTCACTAGTGATCACTATATTATCTGTACACAGACACTGCATACTAAGTACAGATCTCCTGTGTATAATGGCACTTATGGTGATAGTATGGTGCTTTTTTAAAAATTACTGATCAGAATTGTAGTATTCAGTCACTATGTGGTGGTAATATGTGGTCTGGACATGGTGTTGTGGTATTTGTTCCTTGTATGTGATATTATTCGATCACTGTGGTGGTAATATGTGGTCTGGTCATGGTGTTGTGGTATTTGTTCCTTGTATGTGATATTATTCGATCACTGTGGTGGTAATATGTCATCTGGTCATGGTGTTGTGGTATTTGTTCCTTCTATGTGATATTATTGGGCATTTTAAAAATTGAAAAATAAATAAAAATATACCTAAATTGTATTGCATATTTTAACAAATATTTAATAGGTTACAGCAGAGTAGGGCCCGGCCAAAAGTGTCTACCGTGTTATGGTGGCGGCTTAAAAAATCTTTTGGCCAAAACAAAAGCTGCCGGCTATATGTGTGATCTGGTGATGGGAACTGTTAATGTGTGATTGGTGAGAAGTGGAGTTTTTCCAAGAGAGAGCGGTGGGACTGTGGACAGTTCGAGGGGTGGAGGTATAGAAAATGTAAAGCACAGCCTAGAGGGGAGGTGCACAGTCTATAGGTGCCCAAACCTTGATAGATAGTAAACAAGTGACTAGCACACTCCAAGGAATTGTGATGCAAATAAAGTGGGGTTTATTACATACAATGATCACAAACGTTTCGGTCTATTCTTTTGACCTTCATCAGTGTGCTAAGTACACTTGTATGCCTGTATGGGCCCCAATAGTAGATAATATATTATTGCATCAGTATAATATATCTGGTGGATTTGAACCAGACAGGGTTAGGCAGGAGGCTGTCCAAATTAGAGGTAAAGCCAAACCGAAAATAACGGCTGTACAAAACAGCCAATCAGCGCAAAAAGAGAGGATTAACCCCTTAATGACCGCCAATACGTCTTTTAACTGACCTGATATATAAGAGAATAGTATCCCCATACAGATGACAATCCAGCATCTATCGGTTGTACACTATAGCTGAAAACTTGCTTTACCAGCCACGATCAGTATTTGCACAATCTAAATCTGTTTAACCCCTTAGATGCTGCTGTCAATAGTGACTACATCATTATAAATGGTTAACAGAGTGTGGGGGCTTCTTCTTTGTCCCAATTGGTGCCCTCAGATCATGATTTTGTTGTCCTGATGTTTGCCGTGGCAATTCATGACCAAATAGTGGCCTTAGAGTCTGACGGCTGTAGTAATCTGTTTAGAAGTTAGCAACATTTAGGTGGTAAAAATACACATTTTCATTTCTGTCATACCACTTTGCATTAATTCCTGTAAAGCACCTGAAGGGTTAATAAACTACCTGACAGCAGTTTTCAATATGTTTAGGGGTGCTGTTTTTAAAATGGTATCACGTTTGTGGGTTTCCCAATATATGGGACCCCTAAAGTCACTTCAAACATGGATAAGTCCCTAAAAAAATACATTTTGTAAATTTCTTTGAAAAAATGAAAAATTGCTGCTACATTTTTAAACCTCCTAAAATGCTAACAAAATAAAATAACATTTTACAAATGGTCCTGATGTAAAGCTGACATGTGGGAAATGTTATTTATTAATGGTTTGCTGTTGTATGACTATCTGGATTAAAGGGATAATCATTCAAATTTAGAAAATTGCTAATTTTTTTAACATTTTTCTCAAATTTTTGATATTTTTTATAAATAAACACAAAAAATGTTGAACTAAATTTACCATTATCATAAAGTATAATGTGTCACGAAAAAAACAATCTCAAAATCACTTGGATTTGTTGAAGCGTTGCAGAGTTATTACCACATAAAGTGACACTGGTCAGATTTCAAAAATTTGGCTCGGTCACTAAGGGGTTAAGGTCTCCGCGGTGTCCACCGCAAGGAGGTGTGGAGGAATGTGTCTAGTTCTGCCACTGTACAGAACGGAACATAACAATAAAGTGGGGTGTAAACAAAATAGAACATGGTAATAACAAACAACGAAAGTATATACATCACGAGGTATAGCGTCATGGAGCATAACGAGAGATATATATAACAATCATGGAGAACCATCAACAATTATATGTCTATACATGGATGGAGTTGCAAATCGACGTACATGTAAAGGAACCGTGAGGATGGAACAGTGTAGAGAGACTGTAGCGAGTATATAGTGTGACCTAGTAGATGAAGGGTTAACACGGTGTGTAGTGTGATGTGAGACCTACCTAAGTACACTTGTATGCCTGTATGGGCCCCAATAGTAGATAATATATTATTGCATCTATAGTAAACGAAAATAAGAAAGAATGACATATCCAGTGGTGGTACCGTTACAGTGTACTATGTGTGGTTCGATATGGACACAATGTAAGGGTACATACCAGTATAATATATCTGGTGGATTTGAACCAGACAGGGTTAGGCAGGAGGCTGTCTATAAAGAAAAGTGATGGGGTATAATAAAGGCCAAAGTAAAATACTGGGATGCCGACTGGCTATGATGGAGAGGTACATACCCAAATTAGAGGTAAAGCCAAACCGAAAATAACGGCTGTACAAAACAGCCAATCTGTAAGGGGAAATTACTAGGTCAGCACGGAGTTTTACAGACCTGCAAAGTAGGTAAAAGACCTATAACAGAATATAATAGGGGAGGTTAAACTTACCAGCGCAAAAAGAGAGGATTAAGGTCTCCGCGGTGTCCACCGCAAGGAGGTGTGGAGGAATGTGTCTAGTTCTGCCTCTTATAATGTGTGTAACCGCCAGATATGCGCGCGGTGTGAGCCGGCATGTGAACCGGAAACGGGGCGGGGCGGGGCGGTGGTGACGGATGACCGCGGGGGGCGGTGACTAGTTCGAGGGGTGGAGCCTGGAGGCGGGGCTGGGGTGGAGCCTGGGCGGAGTCTCAAGGGGGCCCTGAAAATTTTGCCAGTATGGGGCCACGAAATTTCTAGTGGCAGCCCTGATGTTCCCGCAGTGATTTTCTCATATGAAAAAAAAAAAAAAAAAAATTGCAAATTTTCTCTTCTCCATTACAATGTTAATAACGAGCTGCACTCGGATTACACGTGGACGCTGATGTTTGCTGGACGAGATGGTCACCGACCCATAGACTTGTACGGATAATTTTGATCCATGATGCTGATGGAAAATGGAAGACTATTTACGGTCCTCAAAAAAACACGGACATGTGGACGGCCCCATAGACTACAATGTGGACCTTATCTATCCATGAAAAATAGACGTCTGAACGAGGCCTTAGGCTGGTTTCACATTTGCAGGAGGAGGTGCTGCGTACGTCCTCCGTGAAGCTCCGCCCACCGCCGCACCTTCTCCGGTCAGCTCCGCCTACGTCGGCATGCGGCGTGCGTACCTTTTATCTTTAAAACAAAGTCCAGCTCACCATAATCGACATCCTTGGAAGCTCGGAGCACGGAGCCGCTGTGTCAGGGCGTGGAGGAATCAAAAGGATGATGAGGACTCCAGCTCGACGAGATAGTGAAAAAAACCTTTTCTTTATTCACTTAGAAAATTGCTCGGTGGAGGATAAAAACATCAGCAATAACAAAGAATAAATTGCGATATCCAAGCGTTTCTGGTGACCAAGCACCCTTAGTCATGATGACAGCACCAAAATGCAACTCGCTGCGTTCGGCGCAGGTCGCCGCACCGTCAAAACAACGCACGCAGAGGCATCCGCATACATCGGCATGGCCTGTGCACCTATTGCTAAAGATAGGGTACGCACTCCGCATGCCGACGTAGGCGGAGCTCACCAGAGGTGGTGGGCGGAGCTTCACGGAGGACGTACGCAGCCCTCTGCAGCACCTCCATCTGCAAATATGAAACCAGCCTTAATTAGCTGCCATTATGTCTTTAGTTTTTCCTTCCCCCATGTCTTAAAATGTTTATTATATAAGGTGTCATCCTCCCCCCACAGGAAGCCACGAATGACTGATGTTAGGGTACTTTCACACTAGCGTTTTTTTTAAATCCGTCACAATGCGTCGTTTTGCAGAAAAAACGCATCCTGCAAAAGTGCTTGCAGGATGCGTTTTTTCCACATACACTTCTATTGACGACGCATTTGCGACGGATTTGCACACTTCGCATCCGTCTTGCGACGAATGCGTCGTGCTTTGGCGGACCGTCGGGAGAAAAAAACCCTACATGTAACGTTTTTTTCTCCCGACGGACCGCTTTTTTCGACCGCGCATGCGCGGCCGGAACTCCGCCCCCACCTCCCCGCACCTTACAATGGGGCAGCGGATGCGCCGGAAAAATGCATCCGCTGCCTCCATTGTACAATGCAGCAAACCCTAGCGTCGGAATCTCTCCCCGACGCATTGCGACAGGGAGATTCCGACGCTAGTGTGAAAGAAGCCTTACCTGAAATCAGTGAGCTCCTCCCCCTCTATGCTGCAGCCAATCACTGCCCTCAGATCCATATAAAAGGCCTCAACCTGCAGGTGATCAGAGCATCTGGAGACAGTGGAGGAATCAGACATGGCTGGAGTTGGTCAGCTCGGAGTAGTCCATGACACTTTTGACTTGTCTGCGGAGTTAGATCTTGTGGAATCTGTAATTACAGGTAAGTGTTTCTTTATACCCCATGGTGGTCATTTGTATACAGGCAACATGGGAATGGGTGTAAGGTTTTCTTTATGGTGGAGTGCGCATTTATTACTCCATGGATGTTATTGGGGTTTGAAGGCAGTGCGGTCAAATGTGCATTTATTTATTTTGTGAATTGCTAACTTGCATGAAATCTCTTCCAAATGACCCCTCATATCTGCTTATATCTGTGCATATCAATAGATAGTTGATGCTTTTGACTAAAGGTACCTTCACACTGAACGATAACGATAGTGATCCGTGACGTTGCAGCGTCCTGGATAGCGATATCGTTGTGTTTGACACGCAGCAGCGATCTGGATCCTGCTGTGCCATCGTCGGTCGTAGCTAGAAGGCCAGAACTTTATTTCGTCGCTGGACTTCCTGCAGACATCGCTGAATCTGCGTGTGTGACGCCGATCCAGCGATGTGTTCACTGATAACCAGGGTAAACATCGGGTTACTAAGCGCTGCCCAGTGCTTAGTAACCCGATGTTTACCCTGGTTACCAGGGGACTTCGGCATCGTTGGTCGCTAGAGAGCTGTCTGTGTGACAGCTCTCCAGCGACCACACAGCGACGCTGCAGCGATCGGGATCGTTGTCTAGATCGCTCTAGCGTCGCTAAATGTGATGGTACCTTAAGGCTGGGATTGCAAGGTGCAGCCATGAATGGGAGCAAGAGTTTGCAAAATTGTTTAGTCTTTTATACTAGCCTGTGTGTATTCCACGCTGCAGGGTGTGCATCATGTGAACACGCCTTAAAGGGAACCTGTCACCCCGTTTTTTCAGATTGAGCTATAAATACTGTTAAATTGGGCCTGCGCTGTGCGTTACTATAGTGTATGTAGTGTACCCAGATTCCCCATGTATGCTGAGAAATACATTACCAAAGTCGCCGTTTTCGCCTGTCAATCAGGCTGGTCTGGTCAGGTGGGCGTGTTCACAGCGCTCTTTTCTTCCCCAGCTTTCCGTTGGTGGCGTAGTGGTGTGCGCATGTCCAGAGTTCCGACTTCCCTGCGCCCACGTGAAGACACAGCGCGCGATCTGCGCTGTAATCCCTTGCATCGGTGGGGGCGGCCATCTTCCTGGGGCCGCGCGTGCGCAGATGGAGTGCTCTGCTGCACGGGGCTTCAGGAAAATGGCCGCGGGATGCCGCGCGTGCGCATTAGAGATCGCGGCGGCCATTTTCCCAAAGCCGAGATGCAAACTCGGCTTTGGGAAAATGGCCGCCGCGATCTCTAATGCGCACGCGCGGCATCCCGCGGCCATTTTCCTGAAGCCCCGTGCAGCAGAGCACTCCATCTGCGCACGCGCGGCCCCAGGAAGATGGCCGCCCCCACCGATGCAAGGGATTACAGCGCAGATCGCGCGCTGTGTCTTCACGTGGGCGCAGGGAAGTCGGAACTCTGGACATGCGCACACCACTACGCCACCAACGGAAAGCTGGGGAAGAAAAGAGCGCTGTGAACACGCCCACCTGACCAGACCAGCCTGATTGACAGGCGAAAACGGCGACTTTGGTAATGTATTTCTCAGCATACATGGGGAATCAGGGTACACTACATACACTATAGTAACGCACAGCGCAGGCCCTATTTAACAGTATTTATAGCTCAATCTCAAAAAACGGGGTGACAGGTTCCCTTTAACAACATTTTTTGCATGCAGTCAGTGCTAGGGGCTGGAGGAGGGGAATGCAATGTAACTAGAACACATGTTGGATGCACTCCATGTAAAGAAACTTCCACCTAAAAATGACTCAAAACCATGTTGTGTGGTACTGCAATGCCAGACATTCCATGGATATATGTAGTGTCCCTCCTATTGTTATGAATTAAAGCAGTGTTTCTCAACTCCAGTCCTCAAGACCCCACAACAGGTCATGTTTTCAGGATTTCCTTAGTATTGCATAGGCGATGGAATTAATGCTTGAGCAGGTGATGAAATTATCACCCGTGCAATACTAAAAAAAATCCTGAAAACATGACCTGTTGTGGGGTCTTGTGGACTGGAGTTGAGAAACACTGGGTTAAAGGGAACCTGTCACCCCCCAAAATCGAAGGTGAGCTAAGCCCACCGGCATCAGGGGCTTATCTACAGCAATCTGTAATGCTGTAGATAAGCCGCCGATGTAACCTGAAAGATGAGAAAAAGAGGTTATATTATACTCACCTGCGGGGAGGTCCGATCCGATGGGCGTCGCGGTCAGGTCTGGGGCCTCCCATCTTCTTACGATGACGTCTGTTGTGAATTCAGCTTTTGCGCTCCCTCCGGTGGTTGTAGAGGGTAATGCAGTTGTGCCTGGACTGCAGGAGTGGACAGGTGTATCTACTAATTGCAAAACTGACTGGGGTATATAGCTTTGCAGGATCCTTTAGTCAGTGCCAGTTGTCCATTGTTCTGGAAGGATTCACTTCCCTGCTGGTCTCTCCAGTTTGCTGTGCTTTTCTACAAAGATAAGTCCTGGTTTTGTTTTTGCTGTCCACCTGCCGTGGACCTTATAGTTCTGTGCATTTTCATGTTTTTGTCTTGTCCAGCTTAGTCTGTGAAGGATTTTTTGCAGCCTAGCTATTTCTCTGGAGATGCAGATATACCCCCCATATCTTTAGTCAGATGTGGTGATCCGTATTTTCTGCGATGGATATTTTCAAGTGTTTTTATACTGACCGCATAGTACTCTGTTCTATTCTTTCTTTTTAGCTAGTATGGCCTCCTATGCTAAAATCTGATTTCATATCTGCGTATGTTATTTCCCTCTCCTCTCACAGTCAATATTTGTGGGGGGCTATCTATCCTTTGGGGATTTTCTCTGAGGCAAGATAGGTTTCCTGTTTCTGTCTTTAGGGGTAGTTAGATCTTAGGCTGTGCCGAAGGGTCTAGGGAGTGTTAGGTACCCCCCCACGGCTACTTCTAGTTGCGCTGCTAGGTTCAGGGTTTGCGGTCAGTACAGGGACCACCTTCTCCAGAGTCCGTCTCATGCTGCTCCTAGGCCACCAGATCATAACAGACGTCCTCTTCTTGTCTTCACGCTTCGGTGCAGGCGTACTTTGTCTAGCCTGTTGAGGGCAGAGCAAAGTACTGCAGTGCGCAGGCGCCGTGGGAAAGGTCAGAGAGGCCCAGTGCCTGCGCACTGCAGTACTTTGCTCTGACCTCAACAGGGTAGACAAAGTACGCCTGCGCCGCAGCTGCAGCGTGAAGACAAGAAGAGGACGTCATCGTAAGAAGATGGGAGACACCGGACCAGGACACCCATCGGACCGGACCGGGACCACCCCTGGGTGAGTATAATCTAACCTCTTTTTCTCATCTTTTAGGATACAGCGGGGTCTTATCTACAGCATTACAGAATGCTGTAGATAAGCCCCTGATGCCGATGGGCTTAGCTCACCTTTGATTTTGGGGGTGATGGGTTCCCTTTATACTTGTTAATCAATGCCAGTAATTAAGGGAAGTCTTATGAAACTCAGTTTGATTATTATTCTATTTCTCTAGATGACCTGAAGTCAGTCTGGTGACCACAGATGCTCAAATGGGCAAGAACTGATGATGGAAAATCAAATTCAAGGCCGGACTTGTGGGGTCTCACAGCGAAGAAAGCTGATACAGTACACCCAAGCACAGCTTAATACTTTAGAGCTGTTCTTTCGAACCAACCAGTATCCGACCTTTCTTCATCGTGAGGAGCTGGCAAAAAGTCTCTGCATCTGTGAATCAAGGGTCCAGGTACGTTACCTCCGATAAAGAGCTGCAGGAGCGGGAAATGAGCTTGGGGCAAACTCCAGGTTGGACGGCAGCTGGCTTCAGGTACTGATATCACCAGTCCCATCCAAGGAGTCTGAGGGTAATAATTAGATAATGCTGGGCCTAGAGTTGAGGGCCTGCTATGGGTCAATAGCCTGAATCCAATTGATACCCAGTATCACTACTCCTTGATTCTTTACCTCTAGGTACTGCAAAGAACTTCTACTGGTTTGGTGTCCAGTCCAAGTCTTATGGCAGCTGGACCAGTTGTAATACTGGAGCTTCGTGCTATTACCATGTCATGTATAATGTCATAACAGACTGCAGGAGTGAAAACTGCTGGGGTGGACTGGACCAGGGCAGTAAGAATCCTTCCACCTCATCTCTAGCAGAGCCGAGTCGCCACGCCTGGGCCATGGGGTACTCGGTACCGGGTCCTGTGTTCACAGGGTGATTACCTGGTCCATGGCCCATGGCGCCCATGTAAAAGGGAAAGGTCTTTAAAGGGAATAAAGTTTGTTTGTGACGCCACCTGTGGTATTCTGTCAGTGGGGACCGACACTGCTTTAAGAGGTCCTCTGGGATGATGTTATGGCAGCTAGATGGTATAACTTCCAACAGGTCAAGTATATCCCCAGGGCTCCCGATGTGTAGATGGAAGGTGCAGTAAAGAACAAGAACACAGGTTTGCAGTCTCGTTACCTTGTTTACTGAAGACTTCAGGCAGTCACAGTGCAGGGCACCGGATCAGAGGGCAGGCAGGGTCCGGCTGGCTTGGAAGCGAATCCAGAGTCCCCTTTACCAAGTAGAGTTAAAAGCCTTCCTCTAACGCGGTGGTGTTGTAGTCCCTTACTGCCTATGGCTTCAGATAAGGTCCTCACAGATGTTCTCTCTCTGTCCCCCATATAAGATAGGACATAACCCGTATGACTGGTGACTTGAGCCTGTTTATAGGGACTCTAGCACGCCCCGGGCTCTAGAGCTGTCACCGTGTCTCATGGGTATTAAGGCGGACAGGTAATGTGAAGTTTAGCTGTCCTGCCGGTCTCTGATGAAAGTCGTAGAGAATCCTTACAACCTCGGTGTCCTGGCTACTGGTTATCTGCTCCTCAGAAGGAGGCAACCTGCTCCTGGCTGGTCTCCCGCTGGTATCCTCTCCTGCACGCTCTCTGCAGTCAATTCGGTTTTCTGCATATCTCTTTCCAGGAACTGCTGCACTGCGGCTACACAGCTCCATAAACCCTCCTCTGCCTCTGACTGCTCCAGTCTGTTTCCTGGCAAGAACTGTTCTCTCCTTTCCCTCCAAAACTACCTTATATATGGGTGTCACCTAGTAAATGGGATCAAAAGCTCCCCCTGGTGGCCTGGAGTATGAATGTGTTGCATTCTTGTTTACCTGGTTACAGTTATCCCTTCTTGCCTCCAAACGTAACATCACTCTCCCCCTAAGGAAAGCAATGCTACTGTGACGACCAGGACCCTGAGGTGCTACAGAGCTTTATGGCAAATCTTTGCCTTAACAGGCCATGTAAGCCCTCAGATATAGTGCTGTTAAATTGAACCCCCTCCCCTTCAAACTCTTCCTACCAATTGGCACCTAGAGATGGAGAACCAAGGGCAGCAATACTGGGGATTGATTGGATTTTATCCACTGACTTGTAGCAGATCTTGGTCCCTCCCCTGTGGAGACCGCTGAATCCACCCCTGCTTTTCTGCACGCACTTCCCTTTGTCTGATTCTTTGCCTTTTTTTTATAGGTCTGATTTCAAAATAGAAGGGTAAAGGCAAACCGTCTGAATGAGACTTCAAAGAGGAAACCTGCACCATTAATGGAACATTTTACTGATGACAAACCTTTACAACATCTCAACATGTTCAACCAACCAAAAATGGTGGCCAACCAAGCCGGTATCTTAAAATCTCAGTCGCATTTCCTTCCTCTGCCATCTTCCATGCATTACCATCCATACTCGTACCCATCAGCCTAGGTTCAGAATATTCCCAGTAATGACTATTGGCAAAATGTGTCTTATGGCACAACAACATGATTAGTATGAAGGCCATTGACTTGACCAGAGGGTTACTTGTCTTCACTGTGCCAGGAATAATATAGTCACTGTACTGTTCAACTGTCCTAGTCATATCTATACCAACAATTCTTTCCCCCATGACGGCACCACGGAGAGAGGGATCCGCCCTCAGGGCCAGAAAATTTACAGGTGAAAAAGGCAGTACCTCTCTCCCACATCAGTTGGTTTTCTGTTCCTGATGGGGAACCTACAGCACGTACCTTCAGATCTTCGTGGGATGCTGGGGGCCGAACCAGTGCAGTATCAGGCAGTGGGGCTCCCTGCCTCGGCTGGGTCAGTAACATCTCTTCCCCCGAAGCACCACCACCGGGGTCGGCGGACCTTGAGGGTGAGTGGGGAGAGGCAGTGAAGGAAGGAAGGCCCCTGGGCTCAAGAACAAAAATTAGCCTCCTCGAACATGAAAGAGTTGCTGGCAGTAAAGCTAACTCTCGTTCACTTTCTAGAATCTCTTCGCTCCCAACATGTAAGGGTCTTCTCAGACAACCAGGTTGTGGTGGCATATCTAAACCACCAAGGGGGCACCAGGTCTCGGGCTTTGATGGAGGTAACAAAATCCATCCTTCATCTAGCAGAGCACAATCTAGGGTCTCTGACAGCCCTACACATAAAAGGCTCAGAAAACCGAACAGTGGACTTTCTAAGTCGGACACACCTAAAACAAGGGGAGTGGGAACTAAACCAGTCAGTATTCAACCAGATTGTAAAACTCTGGGGTCGGCCAGAAATAGACTTATTTGCGAACAGTCGGAATCGGAAAATAGAAACATTCTGCTCAATCGATCCCTGAGGGGGGCCAGTAGCTCTAGACACCTTCACAATACCCTGGGATTATCATCTTGCTTCTGCTTTCCCACCAATAGCCCTCATCCCCTTAGTATTGAGGAAAATACGCGAGGACAAGGCAAGGATGATTGTAGTAGCTCCCTTCTGGCCTCGGAGAATATGGTTCTCATGACTAAGAATGATGTCTGTTTCAGACCCCTGGGTCCTACTGGACACTCCAGATCTTTTGTCCGGGGACCAGTATATCACCCCCACACAAAAAATTTACACATGACAGCTTGGCTTTTGAGAGGGAACTCCTAAGCAGTAGCGGTTTCTCGTCAAACTTAGTATCCACTCTACTACAGAGTAGAAAACACGGGGGCATCACATTATATTGACAGATCGCTGATCTGACACTTTGCTGTGCACTGTGTCAGATCAGCGATCACACAGGCACAGCAGGGAGGCTTACCAGCGCTTGCTCTGAGCAGGCGCTGGTAAGCCACCTCCCTGCAGCACCCGGATGCAGCTCCGTGGCCATTTTGGATCCGGGCCTGCAGGGAGGAGGAGGTAAGAGACCCTCGGAACAACGCGATCACATCGCGTTGGTCTGAGGGTCTCAGGGAAGCCCGCAGGGAGCCCCCTCCCTGCGCGATGCTTCCCTATACCGCCGGAACACTGCGATCATGTTTGATCGCAGTGTGCCGGGGGCGGTCTGTGACCGCTCCTGGTACATAGTGCCGGATGTCAGCTGCGATAGTCAGCTGACACCCGGCCGTGCTCCCCCCGGGATCGCGGCTGATCGCACCGGACGTACTATCCCGTCCCTGGAAATTAAGTCCCAGGTCACCTTGACGGGATAGTACGTCCAATCGGATTAAGGGGTTAAATCAGTCATATTACACAAGATAGTTAATAAGTAACATTTCCCATATGTCTACTTTACCCCCTAACAAACTAAACTCCCCAATGAATTCATCTGGGCGTGCAGTGATCATATGAACACCACATGTGCCCTACACCCCACAATGAATTCATTTGGGGGTGCAGTAATCATATTGACACATGTGACTCATAGTAACATAGTAACATAGTTAGTAAGGCCGAAAAAAGACATTTGTCCATCCAGTTCAGCCTATATTCCATCATAATAAATACCCAGATCTACGTCCTTCTACAGAACCTAATAATTGTATGATACAATATTGTTCTGCTCCAGGAAGACATCCAGGCCTCTCTTGAACCCCTCACATAATTTTATACCGTTGAGCGGTGAAGAAAGAATAAATTACAGTTTTTAATTTTTCTAAGGGCTAATAGGATTTTTTTTTACAACAAACTGAGGTCCATTTTTCCAGAGTGCGCCAATACCCTACATGTAAGCGGGAAATATTTTTCAGGCACAGTGCAAAGCTCAGAAGGGAAGGAGCATCATATTTTACTGTTATGGTTTGCAGGGGCCATTACCCTCTACGAGAGCCCCTGAGGTGCCAGAACAGCAGAACCCCCCAACCCCCCCCCCCCATAAGTGACCTTATTTTGCAAACTACACCTCTCAATTAATTCATCTAGGGGTGCAGTGATCATATTGACACCATGGGTGTCTCACAGAATTTTATACCATTGGGCAGTTAACAAAAAATAACTACATTTTTACCACCAATATTTTGTTTTATTATTATACATTTTTATAGCGCCATTTATTCCATGGCGCGTTACATGTGAAAGGGGCAAATATAGACAAGTACAAAAGACATGAGCAAAACAAGTCACACACAAGTACAGAAGGAGGGAGGACCCTGCCCGCGAGGGCTCACAGTCTGCAGGGGATGGGTGAGGATACACTAGGAGAGGGTAGAGCTGGTTGTGCGGTGGTTCTGTAGACTGAGGATCACTGCAGGCTTGTCGGAAGAGGTGAGTCTTCAGGTTCTTTTTGAAGGTTTTCGTGGTAGGCGAGAGTCTGATGTGTTGGGGTAGAGAGTTCCAGAGTATGGGGAAAGCACGGGAGAAGTCTTGTATGCGATTGTGGGAGGAGGAGATAAGAGGGGAGTAGAGGAACAGATCTTGAGCGGATCTAAGGTTGTGTGTGGGTAAGTACCAGGAGACGAGGTCACAGATGTATGGAGGAGACAGGTTGTGGATGGCTTTGTATGTCATAGTAAAGGTACCTTCACACTAGCCAACTTAACAACGATATCGCTAGCGATCCGTGACGTTGCAGCATCCTGGCTAGCGATATCGTTGAGTTTGACACGCAGCAGCGATCTGGATCCTGCTGTGACATCGTTGGTCGGAGCAGAAAGTCCAGAACTTTATTTCAGCGCTGGATCTCCCGCAGACATTGCTGAATTGGCGTGTGTGATGCCGATTCAGCGATGTCTTCACTGGTAACCAGGGTAAACATCGGGTTACTAAGCGCAGGGCCGCACTTAGTAACCCGATGTTTGCCCTGGTTATCAGCGTAAACGTAAAAAACCCCAAACACTACATACTTACATTCCGGTGTCTGTCCTCCGGCGCTCAGCTTCTCTGCACTAGCGCCAGCCGGCCGTAAAGCAGAGCACCGCTGTGCTTTCCGGCCGGCGCTTACACAGTGCAGAGAAGCTGAGGCCGGGGGACAGACACTGGAATGTAAGTATGTAGCGTTTGGGTTTTTTTACGTTTACGCTGGTAACCAGGGTAAACATCGGGTTACTAAGCGCGGCCCTGCACTTAGTAACCCAATGTTTACCCTGGTTACCAGGAGACTTCGCATAGTTGGTCGCTGGAGAGCTGTCTGTGTGACAGCTCTCCTACGACCACACAGCGACGCTGCAGCGATCGGGATCATTGTCTAGATCGCTGCAGCGTCGCTAAATGTGACGGTACCTTTAGGGTTTGAACTGGAGCCTCTGGACAATAGGAAGCCAGTGAAGGGCTTGGCAGAGAGGAGAAGCTGGGGAAAAATGGGGAGACAGGTGGATTAGTCGGGCGGCAGAGTGTAGGATGGATTGGGGTGGTGCCAGAGTGCTAGAGGGGAGGCCAGAATAGGAGGTTGCAGTAGTCGAGGCGGGAGATAAGGGAGTGCACGAGCGTTTTTGTGGTTTCATGGTCAAGGAATGCACGGATCTGGGAAATATTTTTGTGTTTGAGCTGGCAGGAGGAGGCAAGGACTTGGGTATGTGGCTTGAAAGAGAGGGCAGAGTCGAGGATCATCCCGAGGCACCGAGCATGCGGGACTGGGGAAAGTGAGCAGCCATTGACATTGATGGATAGGTCTGGTGGAGGGGTAGAGTGAGATGGGGGAAAGATGAATTCTGTTTTGTCCATGTTCAGTTTTAGAAAGCGAGCAGAAAAGAAGGCTGAAATGGCAGACAGACATTGTGGAATTTTGGTGAGTAAGGAGGTGAGGTCAGGTCTAGATGGGTAGATCTGCGTGTCATTTGCGTAGAGATGATACTGTAAACCGTGAGATTCTATGAGCTGTCCCAAGCCGAAGGTGTAGACGGAGAAGAGCAGGGGCCCTAGGACTGAGCCTTGGGAAACACCGACAGACAGGGGGCGAGCTGAGTAGCTGGTGAGGGAGACACTGAATGTTCGATCCGTTAGATATGACGAGATCCAGGATAGGGCCAAGTCTGTGATGCCAAGGGATGAGAGAATCTGTAACATGAGGGAATGGTCGACATTGTTGAAGGCAGAAGACAGGTCCAGGAGAAGGAGGACAGAGTAGTGTCGCTTGCTCTTGGCGGTTAGTAAGTCATCGGTGACTTTAGTTGGGGCAGTTTGTTGAGTGATGGGGTCGGAAGCCAGATTATAACTGGTCAAAGAAGGAGCAGGAGGAGAGGTTGGAGGACAGGTTAATATGGACATGCTGTTCCAGTAGTTTTGAGGTATAAGGGAGAAGAGATATCGGACGATAACTAGACATAGAGGATGGGTCGAGGGAGGGCTTTTTGAGGATTGGTGTGATCGAGGCATGTTTGAAGGGGAAGACACCATATTTTTAGCACCAGATTTTGCATTTTCACACAAGTGGGTAAAAATGGCACCAAAATTCTACTGAACGTGGCAATACTCTATATGTGGCTGTACAGTACTACTTACCCATATGGCGTGACTTGGGATATATATATATAATATATATACTGCTCAAAAAAATAAAGGGAACACTTAAACAGAATCTAAGATCAAGTAAATCAAACTTCTGTGAAATCAAACTGTCCACTTAGGAAGCAACTGTTATGCTGAGGTAAATCAGTACCACAATGGACATAGAGGTCAGAGCACGTACAGTGACCTGACAATAACCCAAAAACATAGAACGAGCTCTGAGACGTGGGAACTCTGCTGACCGCAAACCCTAATCCTCTCCAACCACACTAAAGGCAGCCGTGGATTGCGCCTAACGCTCCCTATGCAACTTGGCACAGCCTGAGAAACTAGCTAGCCTGAAGATAGAAAATAAGCCTACCTTGCCTCAGAGAAATACCCCAAAGGAAAAGGCAGCCCCCACATATAATGACTGTGAGTAAAGATGAAAAGACAAACGTAGAGATGAAATAGATTTAGCAAAGTGAGGCCCGACTTTCTGAACAGAGCGAGGATAGGAAAGGTAACTTTGCGGTCAACACAAAACCCTACAAAAACCACGGAAAGGGGGCAAAAAGACCCTCCGTACCGAACTAACGGCACGGAGGTACACCCTCTGCGTCCCAGAGCTTCCAGCAAGCAGGAAAAAACAAATAGACAAGCTGGAAAGAAAAAAACAGCAAACAAAATAGCAAAGTAAAACTTAGCTATGCAGAGCAGCAGGCCACAGGAACGATCCAGGAGGAAACAGGTCCAATACTAGAACATTGACTGGAGGCCAGGATCAAAGCACTAGGTGGAGTTAAATAGAGCAGCACCTAATGACTTAACCTCATCACCTGAGGAAGGAAACTCAGAAGCCGCAGTACCACTCTCCTCCACTAACGGAAGCTCACAGAGAGAATCAGCCGAAGTACCACTTGTGACCACAGGAGGGAGCTCTGCCACAGAATTCACAACAGTACCCCCTCCTTGAGGAGGGGTCACCGAACCCTCACCAGAGCCCCCAGGACGACCAGGATGAGCCATATGAAAGGCACGAACAAGATCGGGAGCATGGACATCAGAGGCAATACCCAGGAATTATCTTCCTGAGCATAACCTTTCCACTTAACCAGATACTGGAGTTTCCGTCTTGAAAGATGAGAATCCAAAATCTTCTCCACAATATACTCCAACTCCCCCTCCACCAAAACCGGGGCAGGAGGATCAACAGATGGAACCACAGGCGCCTCGTATCTCTGCAACAATGACCTATGGAATACGTTATGTATGGAAAAAGAATCTGGAAGGGTCAGACGAAAAGACACAGGATTAAGAACCTCAGAAATCCTATACGGACCAATGAAACGGGGTTTAAACTTAGGAGAGGAAACCTTCATAGGAATATGACGAGAAGATAACGAAACCAAATCCCCAACACGAAGTCGGGGACCCACACAGCGTCTGCGATTAGCGAAACGCTGAGCCTTCTCCTGGGACAAGGTCAAATTGTCCACTACATGAGTCCAAATCTGCTGCAACCTGTCCACCACAGTATCCACACCAGGACAGTCCGAAGACTCAACCTGCCCTGAAGAGAAACGAGGATGGAACCCAGAGTTGCAGAAAAACGGCGAAACCAAGGTAGCCGAGCTGGCCCGATTATTAAGGGCGAACTCAGCCAAAGGCAAAAAGGACACCCAGTCATCCTGATCAGCAGAAACAAAGCATCTCAGATATGTTTCCAAGGTCTGATTGGTTCGTTCGGTCTGGCCATTAGTCTGAGGATGGAAAGCCGAGGAAAAAGACAAGTCAATGCCCATCCTACCACAAAAGGCTCGCCAAAACCTCGAAACAAACTGGGAACCTCTGTCAGAAACGATATTCTCTGGAATGCCATGTAAACGAACCACATGCTGGAAGAACAATGGCACCAAATCAGAGGAGGAAGGTAATTTAGACAAGGGTACCAAATGGACCATCTTAGAGAAGCGATCACAGACCACCCAAATGACTGACATCTTTTGAGAGACGGGAAGATCTGAAATAAAATCCATAGAGATATGTGTCCAAGGCCTCTTCGGGACCGGCAAGGGCAAAAGCAACCCACTGGCACGAGAACAACAGGGCTTAGCCCGAGCACAAATCCCACAGGACTGCACAAAAGAACGCACATCCCGCGATAGAGATGGCCACCAAAAGGATCTAGCCACCAACTCTCTGGTACCAAAGATTCCAGGATGACCAGCTAACACCGAACAATGAACCTCAGAGATAACTTTATTGGTCCACCTATCAGGGACAAACAGTCTCTCCGCTGGGCAACGATCAGGTTTATTAGCCTGAAATTTTTGCAGCACCCGCCGCAAATCAGGGGAGATGGCAGACACAATTACTCCCTCTTTGAGGATACCCGCTGGCTCAGAGAAACCCGGAGAGTCGGGCACAAAACTCATAGACAGAGCATCCGCCTTCACATTTTTAGAGCCCGGAAGGTACGAAATCACAAAGTCAAAACGGGCAAAAAACAGCGACCAACGAGCCTGTCTGGGATTCAACCGCTTGGCAGACTCGAGATAAGTCAAGTTCTTATGATCAGTCAAGACCACCACGCGATGCTTAGCTCCTTCAAGCCAATGACGCCATTCCTCGAATGCCCACTTCATGGCCAGCAACTCTCGATTGCCCACATCATAATTTCGCTCAGCAGGCGAAAACTTCCTGGAAAAGAAGGCGCATGGTTTCATCACCGAGCAATCAGAACTTCTCTGCGACAAAACAGCCCCTGCTCGAATCTCAGAAGCATCAACCTCGACCTAGAATGGAAGCGAAACATCTGGTTGACACAACACAGGGGCAGAAGAAAAACGACGCTTCAACTCTTGAAAAGCTTCCACAGCAGCAGAAGACCAATTGACCACATCAGCACCCTTCTTGGTCAAATCGGTCAATGGTTTAGCAATACTAGAAAAATTGCAGATGAAGCGACGATAAAAATTAGCAAAGCCCAGGAACTTTTGCAGACTTTTCAGAGATGTTGGCTGAGTCCAATCATGGATGGCTTGGACCTTAACAGGGTCCATCTCGATAGTAGAAGGGGAAAAGATGAACCCCAAAAATGAAACCTTCTGAACACCAAAGAGACACTTTGACCCCTTCACAAACAAGGAATTAGCACGCAGGACCTGAAACACCGTTCTGACCTGCTTCACATGAGACTCCCAATCATCCGAGAAGATCAAAATGTCATCCAAGTACACAATCAGGAATTTATCCAGGTACTCTCGGAAGATGTCATGCATAAAGGACTGAAACACTGATGGAGCATTGGCAAGTCCGAATGGCATTACTAGATACTCAAAATGGCCCTCGGGCGTATTAAATGCAGTTTTCCATTCATCGCCTCGCTTAATACGCACAAGATTATACGCACCACGAAGATCTATCTTGGTGAACCAACTGGCCCCCTTAATCCGAGCAAACAAATCAGATAACAACGGCAAGGGGTACTGAAATTTAACCGTGATCTTATTTAGAAGGCGATAATCTATACAAGGTCTCAGTGAACCATCCTTCTTGGCTACAAAAAAGAACCCTGCTCCTAATGGCGACGATGATGGGCGATTATGCCCCTTCTCCAAGGACTCCTTCACATAACTCCGCATAGCGGCATGCTCAGGCACAGACAAATTAAACAGTCGACCTTTTGGGAATTTACTACCAGGAATCAAATCGATAGCACAATCACAATCCCTATGCGGAGGTAAGGTATCGGACTTGGGCTCATCAAATACATCCCGGTAATCAGACAAGAACTCTGGAACCTCAGAAGGGGTGGATGACGAAATAGTCAGAAATGGGACATCACCATGTACCCCCTGACAACCCCAGCTGGACACAGACATGGATTTCCAATCTAATACTGGATTATGGACTTGTAGCCATGGCAACCCCAACACGACCACATCATGCAGATTATGCAACACCAGAAAGCGAATAACCTCCTGATGTGCAGGAGCCATGCACATGGTCAGCTGGGTCCAGTACTGAGGCTTATTCTTGGCCAAAGGCGTAGCATCAATTCCTCTCAATGGAATAGGACACTGCAAGGGCTCCAAGAAAAACCCACAACGCTTAGCATACTCCAAGTCCATCAAATTCAGGGCAGCGCCTGAATCCACAAATGCCAAGACAGAATACGATGACAAAGAGCAGATCAAGGTAACGGACAAAAGAAATTTTGACTGTACCGTACCAATGGTGGCAGACCTAGCGAACCACTTAGTGCGTTTATGACAATCAGAGATGGCATGAGTGGAATCACCACAGTAGAAACACAGCCCATTCAGACGTCTGTGTTCTTGCCGTTCAACTCTGGTCAAAGTCCAATCGCACTGCATAGGCTCAGGTTTAAGCTCAGGTAATACCGCCAAATGGTGCACAGACTTACGTTCACGCAAGCGTCGACCGATCTGAATAGCCAAAGACATAGACTCATTCAAACCAGCAGGCATAGGAAATCCCACCATGACATCCTTAAGGGCTTCAGAGAGACCCTTTCTGAAAATAGCTGCGAGCGCACCTTCATTCCATTGAGTGAGTACGGACGACTTTCTAAATTTCTGACAATATACCTCTATATCATCCTGAGCCTGACACAGAGCCAGCAAATTCTTCTCTGCCTGATCCACTGAATTAGGTTCATCGTACAGCAATCCGAGCGCCAGGAAAAACGCATCGATATTACTTAATGCAGGATCTCCTGGCGCAAGAGAAAATGCCCAGTCCTGAGGGTCGCTACGCAAAAAAGAAATAACGATCCTAACTTGTTGAACTGGGTCACCAGAGGAGCGAGGTTTCAAAGCCAGAAATAGTTTACAATTATTTTTGAAACTCAGAAATTTAGTTCTATCTCCAAAAAACAAATCAGGAATAGGAATTCTTGGTTCTAACATAGATTTCTGATCAATAGTATCTTGAATCTTTTGTACTCTTGCCGAGAGCTGATCCACATATGAAGACAGACCTTTAATGTCCATCGCTACACCTGTGTACTGAACCACCCAAATGTCTAGGGGGAAAAAAAGGCAAAACACAGTGCAGAGAAAAAAAAATGGTCTCAGAACTTCTTTTTTCCCTCTATTGAGAATCATTAGTACTTTGAGCTTCCAGTACTGTTATGCTGAGGTAAATCAGTACCACAATGGACATAGAGGTCATAGCACATACAGTGACCTGACAATAACCCAAAAACATAGAACGAGCTCTGAGACGTGGGAACTCTGCTGACCGCAAACCCTAATCCTCTCCAACCACACTAAAGGCAGCCGTGGATTGCGCCTAATGCTCCCTATGCAACTCGGCACAGCCTGAGAAACTAGCTAGCCTAAAGATAGAAAATAAGCCTACCTTGCCTCAGAGAAATACCCCAAAGGAAAAGGCAGCCCCCACATATAATGACTGTGAGTAAAGATGAAAAGACAAACGTAGAGATGAAATAGATTTAGCAAAGTGAGGCCCGACTTTCTGAACAGAGCGAGGATAGGAAAGGTAACTTTGCGGTCAACACAAAACCCTACAAATACCACGCAAAGGGGGCAAAAAGACCCTCCGTACCGAACTAACGGCACGGAGGTACACCCTCTGCGTCCCAGAGCTTCCAGCAAGCAGGAAAAAACAAATAGACAAGCTGGAAAGAAAAAACAGCAAACAAAATAGCAAAGTAAAACTTAGCTATGCAGAGCAGCAGGCCACAGGAACGATCCAGGAGGAAACAGGTCCAATACTAGAACATTGACTGGAGGCCAGGATCAAAGCACTAGGTGGAGTTAAATAGAGCAGCACCTAACGACTTCACCACATCACCTGAGGAAGGAAACTCAGAAGCCGCAGTACCACTCTCCTCCACTAACGGAAGCTCACAGAGAGAATCAGCCGAAGTACCACTTGTGACCACAGGAGGGAGCTCTGCCACAGAATTCACAACAGCAACACTGCTTGACAGTCAATTTCACATGCTGTTGTGCAAATGGAATAGACAACAGATGGAAATTATTGACAATTATCAAGACCACCTCAATAAAGGGGTGGTTTTGCGGGTGGGGATGTTTTGGTCACTTTTGAATGTTGGTTGTGCTTTCACACTTGTGGTAGCATGAGAGACTCTACAACCCACACAAGTGGCTCAGGTAGTGCAGCTCATCCAGGATGGCACATCAATGTGAGCTGTGGTAAGAAGGTTTGCTGTGTCTGTCAACGTAGTCTCCAGAGGCTGGAGGCACTACCAGGAGACAGGCCAGTACACCAGGAGACGTGGAGTGGGCCGTAGGAGGGCAACAACCCAGCAGCAGGACCATTACCTCCGCCTTTGTGCAAGGAGGAACAGGAGGAGCACTGCCAGAGCCCTGCAAAATGACCTCCAGCAGGCCACAAATGTGCATGTGTCTGCACAAATGGTTAGAAACCGACTCCATGAGGATGGTCTGAGTGCCTGACGTCCACAGATGGGGTTGTGCTCACAGCCCAACAACGTGCAGGATGCTTGGCATTTGCCACTGAACACAAGGATTGGCAAATTCGCCACTGGCACCCTGTGCTCTTCACAGATGAAAGCAGGTTCACACTGAGCACATGTGACAGACGTGACAGACGTGACAGACGTGACAGAGTCTGGAGACGCTGTGGAGAGCGACCTGCTGCCTGCAACATCCTTCAGCATGACCGGTTTGGCAGTGGGTCAGTAATGGTGTGGGGTGTCATTTCTTTGGAGGGCCGCACAGCCCTCCATGTGCTCGCCAGAGGTAGCCTGACTGCCATTAGGTACCGAGATGGGATCCTCAGACCCCGTGTGAGACCATATACTGGTGTGTTTGGCCCTGGGTTCCTCCTAATGCAGGACAATGCCAGACCTCATGTGGCTGGAGTGTGTCACCAGTTCCTGCAAGATGAAGGCATTGAAGCTATGGACTGGCCCGCCCGTTCCCCAGACCTGAATCCGATTGAGCACATCCTGGGACATCATGTCTTGCACCATCCACCAACGTCACGTTGCACCACAGACTGTTCAAGAGTTGTCAGATGCTTTAGTCCAGGTCTGGGAGGAGATCCCTCAGGAGACCATCCGCCGCCTCATCAGGAGCATGCCCAGGCGTTGTAGGGAGGTCATACAGGCACGTGGAGGCCACACACACTACTGAGCATCATTTCCTTGTCATGAGGCATTTCCACTGAAGTTGGATCAGCCTGCAATCTGATTTTCCACTTTGATTTTGAGCATCATTCCAAATCCAGACCTCCATGGGATATTCATTTTGATTCATATTGATAATTGTTATCTTTTATTGTCATGAACACATTCCACTATGCAATGAATAAAAATTTGCAACTGGAATATTTCATTCAGTGATATCTAGGATGTGGTATTTTAGTGTTCCCTTTATTTTTTTGAGCAGTATATATACATATCTCCCTGTGTGGTTCCAGCCTCTGTTTCACTTTCTCCTTTTTTATCTGTTTTAATATAAAAAATTTGATATATTTGTATCAATAAAGAATAATATTGTGTAATTTGGGCTTTGTCCCTCCTGGTCTTTTTGTAGGTTTTTGTCTATTTTCAGGAAATTATTAACTATTTTAGGGTCATTTCTAGTTTCCATAATAACCAGTGAGCGCTCTCCTCTACAGGGAAGGAAAGTTCTGCTTTAATTCAGAATAGTTTACTGGTAACCAAAGAGACATAAAGATCGGTCTATGGCAGACAGATGGATATTGCGCTCCACAGTCTGGACCTTGCACTTCTTTTTTCTCATGGTGGTGTTTTTTTTTTTTTTTTAGGGCTCATACTCACTTGCAAGCAAAACAGACAAGTGCAATCCGATAAAAAAATCAGATTGCACTCGGACCAATATTATTCTATGGGTGACATCTCATTTTAAACTTTTTTCTCAGCCGAAATCGGACTGAGAAAAAAAAAGCAGCATGCTGCGATTTGCTGCGAGTCTCGGACGAGACTCGCCAATGCAAGTCAATGGGTGCGAGGAAAAAAACGTGCATGTGAATAGGTGGCAAGAACAAAGAAGACTCTAATATCAATGTAAGGGCTCATACTCACTTGCGAGAAAAAAAACGGTCTGAAATCTGGACTGAAAAAATTGGATGCAAACTATGTGATTGTCATGCAAGTTCAATGCGATTTTTCTCACATAGCATCCGTTTTACATCTGTATGCAATGCGTTTTTTTTTTTCTCTGCAACTATTTTTTTCCAATTATTTACAGGACCATTTATAGTGTTCTATGCCACAGAATGGTAAGGTATCTGTAAAAAACGGATGGAAAAAGTATGGTTCGTATTCTGTGCTTTTTCTTATCGCACCCATTGACTTGCATTGGCGAGACTCGCAGCATGCTGCGATTTTTTTTTTTTTTTTTTTTTTTTTTTTTTTTTTTTCTCAGTCCGATTTCGGCTGAGAAAAAAATTGCAAATGAGATGTCACCTATTGAATAACATTGGTCCGAATGCAATCCAATTTTTTTTTTTTTTTTTTTTTTTAATCGGATTGCACTTGTTCGTTTTGCTTGCAAGTGAGTATGAGCCCATAAGATGAGAATATTTTGGAGGATGGAGGTAAGGGGGGTTATTAGGACACGGTTTCCCCCAGGTAAGGAAGACCGGGCCTTTCCTGTTGGGGGGCTACAATCACCTGTAGTTCACATCCTTTCGGCGGTGGCACAACTTTTTTACACCATCCAGACAAGCGGAGGACGGAAAGATCCAAATGCTTCATTATCAGTCCGGTTTTCCCATACTGAACAATTCATAGAGCCGAGGACAGAAGACGTCCATATTAGACACAGATCTACACCTAGTAAAAGGGGCTCCAACATGTGGAATGGGGTCTGTTTCCATGAGCTCAAATGTCCAAATGTATTAATAAAGGGAACACAAAAAAAAACCGCACTGTTACTACAATTGATGGCGTGCTGCCTAATTCTGCACCCTGGGGCTTTTACATCCAGTGTTTTTACAATCTATTTTTTTTCTATTTTTTGTTTTGTTTATTTATTTTGGATCCAAAGATAAATCTCTATATCTTAGAAAAAAATATACCTAAATATACAATACAAGGATAATAGATATGTGACGGATACAAACATAAAAACGCAGCTGAATATTAGTAGGAAAAGGTTTGAGATGGTTGGATAGATGGGAAGCAGTTTAGATGTGAGACAACAGCAAAAAGAAAGTTAGAGAAATGAGAGGCCGAGGATAACGAGACGTGAGAGCCGGCTCCAATCTTGGACTTTTACATGGAAAGTGTCATCAGAAAAATGAATCCTAGAATGTGAGAGTTGGAAGCGACCTCCGGGGTCCTCGTTGTCCGACCCCCTGCTCAATGCAGGAGCCACTAAACCATCTCAGACGTCTGACCTATTGTTTTAAGTTTATTTTTTGTGTTAAATGTTTTTTTGAAAATTATTTGTTTTATTTTATTTTTCAATGTGTTATCATTCACAGCACGATGTATATTTGAAAAAAATAAATAAATAAAAATAAACCTAGAATTTCCTCTCTGCCCACTGCAGCCATTTAAGACTTCTACTTTCAGTTTGTCATCAAGATTACAATCTCTATATATATATATATATATATACACACACAGAAGACAACACAGGATCCACCAGTCACATTAGGTGAGATCACAGATCCCCTCCTCCCCCTCATTAGACGCTTCCATACACAACACAGGGTCAGAGTCCGGTCATTGCGGCTAATGTGTATGTGCATTTTCTGAAACAGAACGTTCGAATTTAAAAAAAGCCGCAGCGGCCGGTGTGAAAACTGCTATAATTCTATTTTTTTTTTTTTGTATTTTTAATAATGATACTAATGTGGAAAAATAAACATTGGGAAAATTGCTCTAAAAGTATTAGCAAAAAATCAAATTGTGGTTTTAAAACATAACTTTTACTAGTTAGTTTTCTAAAAAGAGGCCATGACCTCCATAAAAACAATGTGACTATTACCCATCACACATATATCCATTTCAATGTCTCAAAACCCTATCCAGTGGAATATAGTACAAATCCCTATTCTCTGTCAGAGATAAAGAGTAAAAGGATTTACCTCCGAAATATACCGTGAATCAAAAATAGAACCCAGTCTCTGAATTTGGCTGACCCTGGTATCCCAATGACTCCCGCCTTTACGAGCGCAGTCCATAGCTAGCCCTACATCTAACCAGCCCTGGACTGACCCTCTGCGCCTTCCGACGCGTTTCTTCAACCATGTGATTCATCAGGGGATTGGCACCTTATTCCTTACCAGGAGCATTTGGGCAGCGGAGAAAAGAGGTAGTGCCCGGCGAGCTTCTCCCGTATGGATCCGGACACACAGCGCAGTACCCTGGCAATTCTATGGCTCCTGACCCTGGCGCTGGCTCCTTTATGATTGGCGTCCACCTTCCTTCAGCATATACCCGCCACAGCAGTGTCCCATATCCTGGACGCCCATTTGCTCACTCTGGGCTCGCTTCCACATCCAGTTCATGTTAAAAGAATGTTCTGATGAAGGTCCTGTGCTGGACCAAACTCGTTCATCAATTTTTGTCTGGATGCACTAATAAAAGGAAGTTCTATTTTTCCACATATTGAGCGCCAAGTTCTTTTTCTATAGTTTTATGGGTTGGATACCCTACTTGAGCGCCAACCTTCCCTATAGAGTGCCGTGTTTTTGCTATTATTATAACAAACCCATATATATATATATTTTTTTCCTTTTACATTTGAAGAGGAAAATGGGTTTGATTTAAAGCTTTAATCTTAAAAAAAAAAAAAACTTTTTATATACTTTATTTTTAGTATCCTACTCACAAGGAACTTGAACCTACAATTCTTTGATCGTTTTTCCTATGTGCTGCAATCCTCTACATGATGAAGACGCTCGCCATAAAATTAAATAACAAGTAGGTTCCAGACATGTTTGTTATGTATAGTCTGTGGGGGTCTTTTCACAAGCAATAATAAAGCCCCTCATTACAATACAATGGTGGTCACACTTCACACCTCCAGTATACCAAGGCATCAGACAAGATGATCTTTATCCTCTGACTGTTCTTGTCTCCACTGTCAGTGGTGTAACCCTGGGGGGGATTAGTGTCTGAGGGGCCCAAAGGGCTTTCTGGCCCCTATGTGTGCAGCAGGGCCCATGCATCGTGTAACAGCGGAATAGCGCTAGGGGACGCCATGGGGGCATAGGAGCCATAATGACCCCAATGTGTTTCATGCTTCTGAGCTCTTGGACTTTATTCCATAATGGCCCCAACAGTGCTATAAATGATAGTTGGGGCGTCTGGAAAAAAAAAAGAATTTGCTTTGTGGCCAAGTTCAATGAAGCTGCCAGATTCCAGTTTTAATTTATTTTTTTTTCAATTGGGTTGAAATGATGAAGAAAAATTAAAAACACAATTCCACCATTGATTTTTCTTTTTATGCTTCATTTTGTGTTTTATTGTGCTGTAAAACAAACACCAATACGTAGAATGTAAGTCCCCAAGGACAGGGTCCTCTCCCTTCTGTACCAGTCTGTCACTGTAAATTTTTGTACTGTAAATGATATCTATAACTCCGTATGTAACCCCCTTCTCATGTACAGCACCATCATGGAATTTATGGTGCTATATAAATAAATAATAATAATAATAATAAATCTGATTCTCTGAGTCAGAACTATTACAGAGATTCCAAACTTGTCATTTTCACATATAAGAAGCGAGAACCCGGGGGCAGATTTACTGCAGATTGCAGAATCGCAGAAGATGGCAGGATGAGAGCTCGCTGGGTGGACGCTAATTTTTGCCAATCTACGTTGCAAAAAGTTGGATTTTTTTCTTTGCAACCAAAATAGGAGATGCATGAGGCCGAGAACATGGGATGTCAGACACATGGGAAAAAGAGAAGAAACGGACTGATTTCCACCAGTGTTTCGCCAATTTTTACCATCAGTTTTTACAGAGATTTTCTCATACGTAAAAAAAAAAAAAAAAAAATTGCGAATTTTCTCTTCTCCATTACAATGTTAATAACGAGCAGCTCTCAGATTACACGTGGACGCTGATGTTTGCTGGACGAGATTTTCACAGACGCATAGGTTATTTTGATCCATGATGTTGATGACTAATGGACGATTATTCACGGTCCTCAAAAAACACGGACATGTGGACGGCCCCATTGACTACAATGTGGGCCTTTACTATCCAGTGAAAAATGGACGTCTGAACGAGGCCTTAATTAGCCGCCATTATGTCTTTACCACCGATCAGCTGCCATATAATCATTACTGCATTGTGACAGGAATCACCCTAAGGCCGTATTCACACATCAGTATTTCATCAGTGTTTCTAAGCCAAAACCAGGAGTCTCCAAAACACAGAACAGAGGTCAATCTGTCAGTTATAGTTTTTCTCTGTAAATGCCGCTCCTGATTTTGCCATCCAAACACTGATGCAAAATACTAACCAAATACTGAACGTGTGAACGTGGCCTAACACTGCAAATATTTGGTGTCCAAACAAAAAGTATTTTTCCTTCCTCCCCAAATCCTAGAATGTTTATTATAAGGTGTTATCCGCCCCCCACAGGAAGACATGAATGACTGATGCTACCTGAGATCAGTGAGCTCCTCCCCCTCTATGTCTGCAGCCAATCACTGCCCTCAGATCCATATAAAAGGCCTCAACCTGCAGGTGATCAGAGCATCTGGAGACAGTGGAGGAATCAGACATGGCTGGAGTTGGTCAGCTCGGAGTGGTCCATGACACTTTTGACTTGTCTGCGGAGTTAGATCTTGTGGAATCTGTAATTACAGGTAAGTGTTTCTTTATAAAACATGGTGGTCATCTGTATGGAGGAACCATGGGAATGGGTGTAAGGTTTTCTTTATGGTGCAGTGTGCATTTATTACTCCTTTGGGGTTTGCAGGAAGTGCGGTGAAATGTGCATTTATTTAATTATTTCTGCGAATTGCTAACTTGCATGTAATCTTCCATCTGACCCCTCATAGCTGCTGATATCTGTGCATATCAATATAGTTTGGTGCTTTTGACTAAGGCTGGGATTACAAGGTGCGGCCATGAATGGGAGCAAGAGTTTGTAAAATTGTTTAGTGTTATATGCAGCCTGTGTGTATTCCCCTCTGCAGGGGGTGCACCGTGTGAACATGGTCTTAACATTACTTCTTCCACGGAGTCCTCAATGCTAAGAGCTGGAGAGGGGATGCAGCGTAACAACAATAACATGTTGGATGCACTCCATGTGCAGCAACTTCCACCTAAAAATGGCTCAAAACCTGTTGCACATGTTGTGGTACTGCAATGCCAGACATAACCCATGGGTATATGTGGTGTCCCTCCCTTTTGTTAAACTTATCAATCAATGCCAGTAATTAAGGGAAGTCCTGTGAAACTCAGTTTGATTATTATTCTATTTCTCTAGATGACCTGAAGTCACAGTCTGGTGACCACAGATGCTCAAATGGGCAAGAACAGGTGGCGGAAAATCAAATTCAAGGCCGGACTTGTGGGGTCTCACAGCGAAGAAAGCGGTTACAGTACACCCAAGCACAGCTTAATACTTTAGAGCTGTTCTTTCGAACCAACAAGTATCCGACCTTTCTTCATCGTGAAGAGCTGGCAAAAAGTCTCTGCATCTGTGAATCAAGAGTCCAGGTACGTTACCTCCGATAAAGAGCTGCAGGAGCGGGAAATGAGCTTGGGGCAAACTCCAGGTTGGATGGCAGCTGGCTCCAGGTACTGATATCACCAGTCCCATCTAAGGAGTCAGAGGGTAATAATGAGATAATGCTGGGCCTAGAGTTGAGGACTTACTATGGGTCAATAGGCTGAATCCAATTGATACCCAGTATCACTACTCCTTGATTCTTTACCTTCTACTGGTTTGATGTCCAGTCCTAGTCTAATGGCAGCTGGTCCAGTTGTAATCCTGGACCTTCGTGCTATTACTATGTCATGTGTAACGTCATAGACTGCAGGAGTGAAAACTGTTGGGGTGGACTGGACCAGAGCAGTAGGAATTATTATTTTAGTTTTTTTTTTCCCTCCCTAAGGGTACCGTCACAGTATACCATTTTGATCGCTACGACGGTACGATTCGTGACGTTCCAGCGATATCGTTACGATATCGCTGTGTCTGACACGCAGCAGCGATCAGGGATCCTGCTGAGAATCGTACGTCGTAGCAGATCGTTTAGAACTTTCTTTCATCGCTGGATCTCCCGCTGTCATCGCTAGATCGGTGTGTGTGACACCGATCATGCGATGCATTCGCTTGTAACCAGGGTAAACATCGGGTAACTAAGCGCAGGACCGCGCTTAGTAACCCGATGTTTAACCTGGTTACAAGCATAAAACTAAAATAAAACAAACAGCACATACTTACATTCTGGTGTCCGTCAGGTCCCTTGCCGTCTGCTTCCCGCACTGTGACTGCCGGTCGTAAAGTGAAAGCAGAGCACAGCGGCTGTGCTTTCACTTTCACTTTACGGCCGGCAGTCAGTGAGTGCGGGAAGCAGACGGCAAGGGACCTGACGGACACCAGAATGTAAGTATGTGCTGTTTGTTTTTTTTTAGTTTTACGCTTGTAACCAGGGTAAACATCGGGTTACTAAGCGCGGTCCTGCGCTTAGTTACCCGATGGTTACCCAGGGACCTCGGCATCGTTGGTCGCTGGAGAGCTGTCTGTGTGACAGCTCCCCAGCGACCACACTACGATTTACCTACGATCACGGCCAGGTCATATCGCTGGTCGTGATCGTAGGTAAATCGTATAGTGTGACGGTACCCTTACCTCTCACTGAGCTTTATGGTAAATCTTTTCTTTAACATGCCATGCAATCAGATATAGTGCTGCTAAATTGAACCCCCTCCCCTTACTAACTTGCTACTTCTCGCTTTCAAACCCTTCCTAGCAATTGGCACAACCACAGTATCCAAACCCTTTTTATGGTGGTGCCTAGAGATGGAGAACCAAGGGCAGTAATACTGGGGATGGATTGGATTTTATCCACTGACTTGTAGCAGATTTTAGTCCCTCCCCTGCGGAGACCGCTGAATCCACCCCTGCTTATCTTCTCACTTCCTCTGTCTGACTCTTTGCTTTTTTTATAGGTCTGGTTTCAAAATAGAAGGGCGAGGGCGAACCGTCTGAATAAGACTTCAAAGAGGAAACCTGCACCATTGATGGAACATTTTACTGATGACAAACCTTTACAACATCTCAACATGTACAACCAACCAAAAATGGTGGCCAACCAAGAGGGGATCTTAAACTCGCAGTTGCATTTCCTTCCCCTGCCATCTTCCAGGAGATACCATCCATACTCGCACCCATCACCTCAGGTTCAGAATGTTCCCAGTAATGACTATTGGCAAAATATGTCTTATGGCACAACGACGTGATTAGTATGAAGGCCATTGACTTGACCAGAGGGTTACTTGCCTTCACCGTGCCAGGTATAATAGTCACTGTACTATTCAACTGTCCTAGTCATATCTATACCAACATTTCCTACTTATCCTTATATATTTATACATATTTATTTTTCACCGATGAGCGTCCCCTATATGATATTGTGATTATTTTATTTAATGTTTTGTGTTTTAATAAAAAAAAATAAAATGTGTATATATATTTTTTTTATCATGGACCTTCTCCACTTGATCTTTACTCTGGGCTTGAGGTTTTGTTCTATGATGTTTCGGAAGTGCCATTAATAATACTAGTGGTCACCGGTGTTTTATTGTCCTCCTTGTCAGGCCTCGTCTGGAATACTGTGTCCACTTCTGGGCGCCACATTTTAAAAAAGACATTGAAAAACTGGAGCAAGTTCAGAGTAGGATCTGGGAATGTTTAGCTTGCAAATAATAAAGGTACCGTCACACATAACGATTTAGTTAACGATATCATTGCTTTTTGTGACGTAGCAACGATATCGTTAACGAAATCGTTGTGTGACAGCGACCAACGATCAGGCCTCTGCTGGGAGATCGTTGGGGAATGATCAGGACCTTTATTTGGTCGCTGATCACCCGCTGTCATCGCTGAATCGGCGTGTGTGACGCCGATCCAGCGATGTGTTCACTGGTAACCAGGGTAAACATCGGGTTACTAAGTGCAGGGCCGCGCTTAGTAACCCGATGTTTACCCTGGTTACCGTTGTAAGGCCGGCGTCACACACAGCGTAAAACAATACGGTCCGTATATTACGGCCGTAATACGCTGAAAAGTCCCGAAAAAAAGTGGTCCGTAGCTCCTCCGTAGGCAGGGTGTGTCAGCGTTTTTTGCGCATGGCATCCTCCGTATGTAATCCGTATGGCATCCGTACTGCGTGGTTTTCTCGCAGGCTAGCAAAACCAACATACCGCTATAGAAGTGATCCATGTGTCCCAAAAAGAAAAGAAAAAATATATATATATATATATCAGTAGACACATATATTAGAGAGAAAAGCCGGCAATTCAGTGCGGTGTACAGTAAAATCACACTGACAGCTTACAGTCCAATAGGTAGAATAAATGTGGACACATAGAATAGGTATATATATATATATATATATATATATGTCAGTGAGACACATATATGTGTATATATATTAATATTTATTCCAGCGCTATACAGCTTGAAAGCCGGTAATTCAATTACCGGCTTTTTCTTTCTCCTTCCTAAAACCCGACATGATTTGAGACATGGTTTACATACAGTAAACCATGTCTTCTCTCCATTTTTTTTGCAGATTCCACACTACTAATGTCAGTAGTGTGTATCTGCAAAATTTGGCCGTTCTAGCTCTTAAAATAAAGGGTTAAATGGCGGAAAAAATTGGCGTGGGCTCCCGCGCAATTTTCTCCGCCAGAGTAGTAAAGCCAGTGACTGAGGGCAGATATTAATAGCCTGGAGAGGGTCCACGGTTATTGGCCCCCCCCCCCTGGCTAAAAATATCTGCCCCCAGCCACCCCAGAAAAGGCACATCTGGAAGATGCGCCTATTCTGGCACTTGGCCACTCTCTTCCCATTCCCGTGTAGCGGTGGGATATGGGGTAATGAAGGGTTAATGCCACCTTGCTATTGTAAGGTGACATTAAGCCTAATTAATAATGGAGAGGCGTCAATTATGACACCTATCCATTATTAATCCAATTGTAGTGAAGGGTTAAATAAAACACAAACACATTATTTAAAATTATTTTAATGAAATAAAAACAATGGTTGTTGCAGTATTTTATTCAACGCCCAATCCAGTCACTGAAGACCCTCGTTCTGTGAGTAAAAAAACATAATAAACCAACAATATACTTACCCTCCGCAGATCTGTAACGTCCAACGATGTAAATCCTTCTGAAGGGGTTAAAACATTTTGCAGCAAGGAGCTGTGCTAATGCAGGCTGCTCCTCGCTGCAAAACCCCAGGGAATGAGGCTAAAAATAGATCAATGATCTATATTTAGCTTCATTTGCGGTGAGGCGCCCTCTGCTGGCTGTTCATAGATCGTGGGAAATTACCTAGAAAGCTCCCTGGCTTGAATTACCGGCTTTCAAGCTGTATAGCGCTGGAATAAATATTAATATATATACATATATGTGTCTCACTGACATATATATATATATATATATATATATATATATATATATACCTATTCTATGTGTCCACATTTATTCTACCTATTGGACTGTAAGCTGTCAGTGTGATTTTACTGTACACCGCACTGAATTGCCGGCTTTTCTCTCTAACAGCGCTGCGTATTTCTCGCAAGTCACACTGCTTGTCCGTGTGTAATCCGTATTTTTCACGCTTCCATAGACTTTCATTGGCGTATTTCTTGCGCAGTACGGTGACAAACGCAGCATGCTGCGATTTTGTACGGCCGTAGAAAGCCGTATAATACTGATCAGTAAAATACGGCAAATAGGAGCAGGGGCATAGAGAATAATTGTGCCGTATTTTTTGCGAGTTTTACGGACGTAGATTCTGCGCTCTTACGTCCGTAAAACTCGCAAGTGTGACGCCGGCCTAAAAGTTAAAAAAAAAAAAAAAATGTACATACTTACATTCCGGTGTCTGTCCCCCGGCCTCAGCTTCCCTGCACTGTGTAAGCACTGACACAGTGCAGGGAAGCTGACGCCGGGGGACAGACACCGGAATGTAAGTATGTACTTTTTTTTTTTTTAACTTTTACAACGGTAACCAGGGTAAACATCGGGTTACTAAGCGCGGCCCTGCGCTTAGTAACCTGATGGTTACCCAGGGACTTCGGCATCGTTGGTCATTGGAGAGCTGTCTGTGTGACAGCTCTCCAGCGACCACACAACGACCTAAACAGCGACGCTGCAGCGATCGGCATCGTTGTCTATATCGCTGCAGCGTCGCTAAATGTGACGGTACCTTAAGGCTAAGAGGAGACTTAAAGGGAACCTGTCACCTGAATTTGGCGGGACTGGTTTTGGGTCATATGGGCGGAGTTTTCGGGTGTTTGATTCACCCTTTCCTTACCCGCTGGCTGCATGCTGGCTGCTATATTGGATTGAAGTTCATTCTCTGTCCTCCATAGTACACGCCTGCGCAAAGCAATCTTGCCTTGCGCAGGCGTGTACTACGGAGGACAGAGAATGAACTTCAATCCAATATTGCAGCCAGCATGCAGCCAGCAGGTAAGGAAAGGGTGAATCAAACACCCGAAAACTCCGCCCATATGACCCAAAACCAGTCCCGCCAAATTCAGGTGATAGAGTCCCTTTAATAGCAGTCTACAAATATCTGAAGGGCTGTCAGAGTAGAGGGATCATAGAATGGTAGAGTTGGAAGAGATCTCCAGGGTCATAGAGTCCAACCCTCAGCTCATTGCAGGATTCACTAAACCATCTCAGATGTTCCACTCATTGATCACCCTCACTGCCAGAAAGTTTTTCTTTCGAATATCTGTATCTTCTCCTTTTCAGTCTCATTCCATTGCTTCTCATGTTTCCATGTGCAAATGAGAATAATGATGATCCCGCTACACTGTGACATCGTCCTTATTCTCATTTGCACTTGCAAATGCGAGAAGCAATGGAATAAAACTGAAAGGGAGAAAACACAGATTAGGTATTAAAAAAAAAAAAACTTTGACAGCGAGGGTGATGAAAGAATGGAACAGGCTACCAACAGAGGTGGTGAGTTCTCCTCCAATGGAAGTCTTCAATCGGAGGCTGGACAGACATCTGTCTGAGATGGTTAGTGAATTCTGCATTGAGCAGGGAGTTGCTTTCTAGTTTTTCTATCTCGTGCTCCACCAATGTATTCACCCTTGTCTGCATTCTGATTAAGGGACAGAATGCCCCTTGCACACTCTAACCTAAGCATCATACCTCCCAGCGGCACCGAAACATGAAAGGACCCACCGAAGGGTAGTGAGCCTGACGACCCATATTGAACTGATTCCAAAGTTTCATTGAGTCCGTTTGGATAATATGCCGGGTTAGATTTTGCAGGGGGCATTCTGTCTCCTTGGGCTGGGGGGGGGGGGGGGGGGGGGCATCTGCTTCTCAATTCTCGGGACACCGGTGTTCGCAGGTGCGTGCTACTCGCTAGTTGTGGCTGCTTTTGGATGCTGCGGTGAAGTATGTCGCTCATGGAAAGACATGACAGATGATATAATTAATATCATCTCTTGACGATCCTCAACGCCAAGGTATTCCTATTCGGGTATATGATACCTGACAAAGCATTGACAACCTATTGTCTCCAAACTGGCATAATAGTCATAAATAATTAAAAATGGAAACAAACTAAAAATTCTCAAGGGGTTTATCCTCTTTCTTTTCTAAATAACACGAAGGATCTACGTTAGAATTTATTTCATCTTTACAACATTCACCAGTTGACCGATCCTATTACTGCTTACTATTCCCTGAATACACCATATCCTATAGGATTCTCAATAGTAAGGGCAAGTTTGGTTGGATTTTCTGAGCAAGAAAACTGCACTCATAACTAATGGGGCCAAGTAACTCTTTCACATGTAAGGCTGCTTTCATACATCAGTTTTTAGCTGTCAGGCTCAATCCGGCAAACTTTGAAAAAAACGGATCCAGAATGGAAAAAGCTAAGCATGCTCAGTTAAAAAAAAAAAACAGAATCTGTAGCCGGATCCGTCTCTGTCCTTTTTTTTCGATGGACACAAAAAACGTTAGTATGTCCATTGTCTACAGCCGCCGGAAAACAAATATTTGATGGATCCGGCGAAAAAAGGATGAAACGTGAGGCCATCTTTTGCTAAAACAAGTCTATAAGAAAAAAAAAACAGATCCGGCGGCAACTTTTGCCGGATCCGTTTTTTTCAAAGAAAAAACCTGATGTGTGAAAACAGCCTTATCTGTCTTTATATATACCCGATTAAAGCTCTTGGAGCAGAAATGCGTTGTGTAAAGGTATTTTATAATTATCCTATTTTATTTCATTTTTTTAATACATGTGATGTAGCGGTCTCAGCAGTGATTGCTATCACTATTAATAAATTCCATTTTTAATATACCACTGTGGTCATTCAACGTTCATGGTCTGCAGTTTAACTACCCCTCAGCAATTGGATGCAGTTATACGACTTTTTGACACACTGGGATTTTTTCACAATTGGACGGAAGCGCCTCCAAATTTTTCATTTTTCTAATATATCCACGTGGAGCAATTTGATGGACAAGGACAAGCACAACTCCATGGCCCTGGGATGAGCTGCGCACCGCAGATAAAGATCAGTCACCCGCAAGGTTTTGTCTAGTGTTGCGCCTGTTTTGCACAACTGGCTCAGGTCAGCATATATAATTCACATCATCATTTATACCATACTTACTACACTCAGGGAGCGCTCTCTCTTTTTCTTTCTCATTTTTTTCTGCTCAAGATTCATAAATCATATTGGAGAGTTTGTGGTGTAATGGTGATCTGTGTGCTGGCAGATAGTAAATACAGTACACACATCTACGAAAGGGACTGTCACTGACAGCTTGGGGCCACTGTGCAAGAAGTGTCTTGGCCCCCCTCTTTTTATGGCGACAAAGCTACAGATATATATAGTGACACACACATATATCTCTGGCATATTATTATTATGTACAGCACCGTCCTTTATGTAATAAGGGATGGTGTTATACATAATAAAAGAGGAAACTATGTAACTAAGAACAGTGCTATAAATAATAAAGGAGCACACTATATACTAAGGGACTGTGTAATACATAATAAGTGAGTACACTATATACTAAGGGACTGTGCTATACATAATAATGGAGTACACTACATACTAAGGGACTGTGCTATACATAATAATGGAGTACACTATATACTAAGGGACTGTGCTATACATAAGGGATTGTACTATATACTAAGGGACTGAGCTATACATAATAAGGGCGTACACTATATACTAAGGGACTGTGCTATACATAATAAGTGATTACACTATATACTAAGGGACTGTGCTATACATAATAATGGAGTACACTATATACTAAGGGACCGTACTATACATAAGGGATTGCACTGTATACTAAGGGACGGAGCTATACATAATAAGGGAGTACACTATATACTAAGGGACTGTGCTATACATAATAATAGAGTACACTATATACTAAGGGACTGTGCTATAGATAATAAGTGAGTACGCTATACATAATAATGGAGTATACTATATACTAAGGGACCGTGCTATACATAAGGGATCGCACTCTATACTAAGGGACTGAGCTATACATAATAAAGGAGTACACTATATACTAAGGGACTGTGCTATACATTAGGGGTGTCAAACTGCATTCCTCGAGGGCTGCAAACAGGTCATGTTTTCAGGATTTCCTTGTACTGCACAGGTGATAATTTAATCACCTACACACATAATGATTGCAGCACCTTGTGCAATGCTAAGGAAATCTTGAAAACACGCATGGTTTGCGGCCCTCGAGGAATGCAGTTTGACACCCCTGCTATACATAATAAGGGAGTACACTATATACTAAGGGACTGTACTGTACATAAGGGATTACACTATATACTAAGGGACTGTGCGAAACATAATAAGGCTACATTCCTATATATGTGTGCAGTGTCGGTGTGCTGCCCGCTTCCTCAAAATTGGATTAGAACAGGACATCCTCTGACCTTCACAGATCTCATTCTCAGAGCAGTGATGTTCATGGATGTGTGAATGGACCTATCAAATTCTACAAGTCTGTGTGCCGTCTGGCAGCACACAGAGATTTCACACAAATATGAGAATGTAGAATATGGGATTTTACAGATAACATTATCATTCCACGTCACACAGGGCAGATACAGAATAATATTTACATCCAGGCACTTACCGCTGACGCCTCGTCTGCTTAGAGCCGTTTTCTCCTGTTTGTTCTCCATCTGGTCAGACCTTCATGTCGACATCTCACCAGCCACGACTCGTCTTGTCACGATGATCATCGCAGCCTTAAAAATAAAAAGCTCACATACATTTTATACATACATGTGTCTCCCCTGCACTGCGCCACTAAATACAGATTTGTACCCCACTATTAATAAACTATTAGCCATACACCAGTCAAAATATAAAGTGATAAGCAGCACTGTGTCCCCCATTAACACCTTCACGACATGCGCCGTACATTTACGGCGCATGTCATGTCCTTCCCTTTTATGTGGGCTCCAGCAGTGAGACCACATCTTTCCCTGCACATGTCAGCTGTTTTGAACAGCTGACATATGCCCCTAACAGCCACGGGTGGAATCACGATCCACCTGTGGCCATTAACCTGTTAAATGCCGCTGAGGCATTTAATGTGATCGCGTGGAAAGCGTCTCACTAATCCTGCCCATCGGTGCGTGCGTCACATGAACGTCATGAACGACATGAACTGATCATCACCTGTGTGTAGCAGAGGCGATCGGACAACTGCAGCTTCTAGTCTCCCATGGAGACTATTGAAGCATGGAAAAAGTAAATATAAAAGTTAAAATCACCCCCTTTCACCCCATTCAAAATAAAACAATAAAAAAAAAAAATACACATATTTGGTACTGCCGATTTCAGAATCGCCCGATCTGTCAATATATAAAAAGAATTAATATGATCTGTAAACGGCATAGCGAAAAAAAAGTAAAAACGCCAGAATTACGTTTTTTTTGGTCGCCGCAACATTGTATTAAAATGCAATAATGGGCGATCAAAATATTGAATACACACCAAAGTGGTATAAATGTCAGCTCGGCACACAAAAAATAAGCCCTCACCCAGCCCCAGATCACGAAAAATGGAGATGCTACTTGATTCGGAAAATGACGCAATTTTTTAATTTTTTTTTACAAATTTTGGATTTTTTTTCATCATTTAAATAAAAACCAACTCGTAATGACCTGGAGAATTATAATGGCAGGTCAGTTTTAGCATTTTGTGAACATTGTAAAAAAAAAATCCCCAAAACAATTGTGGAATTGCACTTTTTTTTGCCATTTCACCGCACTGCACTGATCTTGAGTACATAATATGGTAAAACCAATGATGTCGTTCAAAAGCATAACTCATCTCCCCCCAAAAAAGCCCTCACACGGCCATATTGACGGAAAAATGAAAAAGGTATGGGTCTGGGAATAAGGGGAGTGAAAAACGGAAACACAAAAACGAAAAAGGGCTGCGGCGTGAAGGGGCTAACTGTAATCTCTGACTCCCAATAATATAAATGATTCAGTCTGTGTCTCTCCCCAATCACCTGTAAGGCGATGTGCACACGGAACATATGCAAGGTTTTAGGCCATGTTCACACATTGCGGATTTTACCGCGGATCTGCAGCAGTTTCCCATGCGATTTACAGTACCATGTAAACCTATGGAAAACTCAATCCGCTGTGCACATGCTGCGGAAAAAAAAATCGCGCGGAAACGGAGCGTTGTTTTTTCCGCAGCATGTCAATTCTTTGTGTGGATCTGCAGCGTTTCTGCACCCATTGACTTGCATTGAGTCGGGCACATCCGCAGCAAAACCGCAGATGTAAAAAAGATCTGCGGTTTAGCTGCAGATGAAACGCTGCAGATCAAGAGCAGGGAAGTGTTGGGCGGAGTGTGGGTGGGGCTATGTGCGTGTCTGTGTGTGCGGGCGGGGTCTGCGGGCTGTCAGTGGGTCTGCGGGGGTCTGCCGGTGCTTGTGCGGGGCTGTCAGGGGTCTGTGCGGGGCTGCCGGGGGGCTGTGCGGGGCTGTTGGGGGTCTGCGGGCTGTCTGGGGGTCTGTGCAGGGGGTCTTTGGGTGTGTGTGTGCGCGTGCAGGCATCGTCCGATGGGACTACAAGTCCCATCCGGTTATGCCTGTTACAGTGACAGTGATTGACACATTAGATAATGATGGAACAATAGTAGTCCCATCATCCGGCTAATGTGTTGAATGTAAAAAGCAAAAACAAAACACATACACACATATACAGTACATACAACATATAACAAGTACATACAACATACAGTACATACAACATATGACATACAGAACATACAACATACAACAGAACATATAACATATCTATAGATATAACTATGGATATATCTATAGATATATTTATAGATAGTTATATCTATAGATACATAGATATATCTTTCCATATGTCTATCTGGCTACTTTCACACATCAGGTTTTTGCCGTCAGGCACATTCCGGCGAGTTTTTAAAAAAAAGGATCCGTTTTTTTCTCATAGAGTTGTATTAGCGCCGGATTGCGCCTGATGGCCTCACGTTGCATCTGTTTTTTACCGGATCCATCAACAAAGCTGTTTCTGGCGGCGGAGAAAACGTACAGAGGAACGTTTTTTCTGTCCGGCGAAAAACCGCACAGCGACGGATACGGCAAAAAAAACGTATGAAACTGAGATGTGAAATGATGAATCCGGCCTCCAAATCTGTTTTTTTCATGCATGTTTCCATTGAAATCATGCACATTTTCCGTTCTGTCTAAAAAAAAAAAACAGATCAGTTGCATCAGTTTTTCACTATTTTCAACGGATCCGTTTTTTCAAAAATTCGCCGGATCCTGCCTGACGGAAACAAACTGATGTGTGAAAGTAGCCTAACTATACATATATCTGTCTACATCTATCCATAGATATATCTATTCATATATCTATAGATCTTTCTCTATCTATCTATCTATCTATCTATCTATCTATCTATCTATCTATCTATCTATCTATCTATCTATCTATCTATCTATCTATCTATGTGTAATGGAGTGTGGGTTGGACAAATGTAAAAGAGGAGGTTGGACAAGAAATGACATCACAATTTTTTTTTTTGCTCAATAAGGGTATGTGCGCACGTTGCAGATTTCCTGCAGAACTGCAGCTTTTTTTTTTCCGCGCAGAAACGCTGCAGAGCTGCAAGTGATTTATAGTACAATGTAAATCAATGGCAAAAAAGAAATGCTGTGCTAATGGTGCGGAAAAATCTGCACGGAAAATGCAGCAGATTCAAAAAAGGAGCATGTCACTTCTTTTGTGCAGATCTGCTGCGTTTCTGCACCCATTCCATAATAGAAATCTGCAGGGGTAAAAAAGGAAGAAAACGTGTGCACATACCAAAAAAAGGTCCAGATTCTGACCTGCGTTTCCTGCCAAGAAATGCAGAATCTGCACAGAAAATTCCACAGTCAAATCTGCAACGTGTGCACATAGCCTAAGGCCACATTCACACGTTGCGTTTTGTCCTGCGGGTTTTCCCGCAGCGGATTTGATAAATCTGCAGGGCAAACCCGCTGCGGTTATCCCTGCAGATTTAACGCGGTTTGTCCTGCGGGTTCCGCTGCGGTATTTTACTCCTACTATTGATGCTGCATATGCAGCAATATGCAGCATCAATAGTAGTGTTAAAAATAATAAAATAATTATATACTCACCCTCTGACGTCCCGATCTCCTCGGCGCTGCAGGCGGCGGTCCGGTTCCAAAGATGCTGTGCGACCAGGACCTTCGTGACGTCACGGTCATGTGACCGCGACGTCACCGAAGGTCCTGGTCGCATAGCAAACCTGAGACCGGACGGCCGCGTGCAGCGCTGAGACTTCAGAGGTGAGTATAACATTATTTTTTATTTTAATTCTTTTTTTTTTAACACAAATATGGTTCCCGGGGCCTGGAGGAGAGTCTCCTCTCCTCCACCCCGGGTATAACCCGCACATTATCCGCATTACTTCCCGCATGGTGTGCACAGCCCCATGCGGGAAGTAAGCGGATCAATGCATTTCTATGGGTGCAGAAGCGCTGCGATTCTGCACAAAGTGACATGGTGCTTCTTTTTTTCCGCAGCAATTCAGCGCGGTTTTTTTCGGGTTTTTCCGCATCATGTGCACTGCGGTTTTTGTTTTCCATAGGGTAGCATTGTACTGTACCCTGCATGGAAAACAGCTGCGGACCCGCAGCGGCAAAATCGCCGCGGTACCGCAGTAAAAACCGCATAGTGTGAACATATCCTAAGGGTATGTGCACACGATGCAGATTTAGTGCAGAATTGGTGCAGAAACGCTGCAGAACTGCACTGTGATTTACAGTACAATGTAAATCAATGTGAAAAAAAAAGCTGTGCACATGGTGCAGAAAAATCTGCGCAGAAACGCTGCAGATTTCAAAGAAGTGCACGTCGCTTCTTTTGTGCAGTTCTGCAGCGTTTCTGCGCAGATTTTTCTGCACCATGTGCACAGCTTTTTTCTTTTCACATTGATTTACATTGTACTGCACAGAAACTGCACAGAAACTGCACAGAAACTGCATCAAATCTGCAGATGCAGACTTAGTGCAGAAAATTCTGCACCACATTTCCTACCTGTGCACATAGCGTAATACATCTTTATTTAGCTTACAAAAACGCATAAAAAAAGGCACCAAAAAGGCGCAAAAAAAGTACCTGCGTTTTCTGCCAAGAGCTGCGGATTTCGTGCAGAAAAATCTGCAGGCAAATCTGCAATGAATGCACATACCCTTACAGTATAGGAAAAGTGAATGAGATCCCTGAAGTCTCATGCACGCTATGCTTATTTTTTCCTTGCACATTTGCACCAGATTAAAATCTGCATAATAGAAAAAAAAAGAAAAAAAACAACACACCAACTCCTGCCTCTGTCAGACTCCATGGAGACCTGGAAGTGAGGTCAGACTCCAGGGGAGGAACCTTGTCTCTATAAAGAGGCAGTAAATGGTGGCTCCAGGTCAGCATGGGATCCACTACAGCCCCCTGAATGATCATTTTTGAAACTTAGGAGGGCTCCTACTACCCAGGACCTTTCGTTATCTGTTCCCTTTATATGCATTCATCTCCTCTGAGGAGCCCCCATTACAGGGTGCTGACACATGTGGGGGGTTTATACAAGGACGCTCTTAGAGGGATAGGTCACACTTGGGCACTGTCCTTGTCAGGACGGGAGACATTGCACGGGGCGCGACAGGGAACGTAGTTTTACCTATGACTTTATTCCCCTTTTCTCCTCGTGGTGTTTTTGCTGAGTGAAAACTTCTAATGGTAAGATCCAACCATCTTTTAATTGAGCACTGGTCACGTCATCACTGTAATGTCTGTATATGTCACTGTGAGGTATCGGCTGCCCATAGATTAATGTTGAATATTAAGTTTTATTTTCTCTCTGATCCTGCTCGCCTATACTTAGACTGGATTCTTGTACTCCGAGTGGGCTTTGCTTTGCTTATCTGGTTGCATCTGATATTGATTGGCTCCATTCACCTCATAACTCGCAATACCAGACACAACCTGTGGTCAGGAGGGGGCGCTGGTTCTCAAAGAAAGCAGCTAAATGGTTGTCTTTGTTTTGCGGTCGATTGTAGCAACCTTGAGCCCATGCATTAGACCCGAGTAGGCCCTGAATCGCCTGCAGACAGAAAAAAAAAAAAACCCCTCCATATTGAAATGCAACTTGTGTGCTCCGCTGTCCTGTCTGGTCCACACAAAAGCAGGACGGAGCCATTAAGCCCCATTGCATTGTGTGAACCTAATTTTAGGCCCTAACATTTTTCTAGAAGGAGCTGATCTGAGGACGATCTGATCTTATGAGAAAATTCTTTGTTCATAGCAACCAATCGTAGTGCAGCTCTCATTTCCTATCTTCCTCTTGTATAATGGAAGCTGCTCTGTGATTGGTTGCTATGGGTGATGAAGACTGTCATGGCTTCCAGACCACCCATAGACTTTCACTGTCTGGCTGGTCCCACTCCTTCGGCAATGTTGTAAACGTTGCTGTATAGGAGCGCGACTGCATGCGAAGCTCTGTGTATGCGGTAATAAGCGCTGATGGCTTTTCCGCCTCCATTCACAGCAGTGTGTGATCGCTGTATATAAAGAGGGAGCAGGAGCTGCTGGGTCTTAGGACACCTGAAAGCTGCATTTCCCCTGTAACTGGGGCGAATATACCAGCCGGGTAACAAGGGGAAATAAGAGAAAAATATAAATATTTCAATGCCCCACCCAAGGTCTTGTGACCTCATGGATGGGCGCTATGTCAAAAAGTCAACTACCTGGACAACCCCTTCTTTGAACGAAGTGTTGCCCCCATAAAATAAACCTATGCTCCGCTCCTATGCTGGCGCCATTTTAGTGGTGTCAGCACTCGCGGTCCCAGAGCTCTTGTGCGGTGGAGCGACACGTGGTGCCCGGCACCCAGTCACTGTCCTCGACTTAGTACGAAATTGAACATGAGCTCCGAGCTACAGCTGATCTGACTTCCTCTTCATGATCAATTCATACAAAGACGGGGTTTTGTTCACACTTTGCGTTTTGGCACTTTTTTTTTTTTTTTTATGCAAATTTTAAGCTGCTTACACAAAGCAGGTTTTACTTAAATTTTACTGTGGTTTTTTTTTTATGCATATTTGTCTCTTGTGAATCCTGGTAAAAAAAAAAAAAAAACCCTCACCTTCGTTTGTTTTTGGCACCAAAAATGCAGCACACCTGATGCAGTGGCAAACCTGAAGCATGAGTTTCTTGCACTACTCACTGGTTTTCAATGGGTGAAAAATGCTGAAAAAGACATGCTACACTTTTAAAAGCGCAGCTCTTTAAAATAAATAAAAGGTGTGTGCATGAGATTTCTGAAATCTCAGACTTTGCTGGTACTGTGAAACGCAGCAGAAAAATTGCATAAAACTGTTAAAAAAAAAAAAAAAAAAAAAAAAGACTCAACTTGTGAACAAGGCTTTAATATGCCATTATCAACCTAAATCGCTGCTGCTAGCCCCATTCCTGTAAAAATATTTCTTACAAACTCTTAAATGTATATTGTGGGGGAAGGGGGGGGGGTGACCTTTTATTTCCCTTAAATTTTCAGATATCGCATGATATCAGCAAAAAAATAAAACATGGCAGTGACTTAAAAAATATAGCCCCATGATGTATCACAAAGATGAAAATTACGTGAATATCCAAGAAAAAAAATAATCTTTAATTATAGCTGTATAAACTGCAAGTGTGGAAAAGAGAAAATGTGCCTGGTCCATAGTGGGGATTAGTGGTCCAGTTAGTAATTGGTTAATTTCACCACACACCTCGCACGTGGCATATAAACAGTACATGACAAGGCATATACGGTAAATCTGGGGAGTTTATAATCAATAAATCAAGACATTCTGAAAATTGTTTCCATTTAATCATCAACATAATTCCATTTTTCCTTTTTGGGGGTGTATATTGAGTGTATAGATGTGAAAAAAAAAAAATTATTCTCTTATACTATAAGAGAAATGCTAACAAGCCCTATCAGTAAAAAAATAATAAAGAAAATGTATATGGCTGGCACCTATCCTTTATTCTGAAGCTAGTTTTGCAAAGTATATATTTTTATTAAGGGAAGAAGAAATCCAAACCTACAGGGCACTGTGTGAAAAAGTGATTGCCCCCCACCTCCCTTCCCCAGTAAAATATAAATTAAATGTGAACAACAACATCTTTGGGTTTCCTCTTTTCTAGTGCTGCCTGCTCTCTTAATATATACTGTACAATCCTTTTTTGCACATTGTAATCTAAGCTGCTCCTCATAGGTCCACTCTACGGCCAAGCCTGGTATACGTGCAACGGTTATATTAATGAGTAAAGTGACATGTGTTGTACGATGCTGAAGTTGGTTTCTTATTCGTTCAGTTTCTTATTCGGGCTGAAGTTGGTTTCTTATTCAGCAGTTTCTTATTCGGCTATTTTTTATTTTCTGTTTTTTTTCAGGTTTTGGTATAAAAATAAACCATTCTGAGTATATAATAATATGCGGTCATGTGTCCTTTTGTGAATACACTTAAAAACAGATACAAAATTTAGAAGGCTGGCACAAAAATGGGCATCAAAGTGGGCACTGAGGTATGGTATTGAAGGGGTTAATTGCCTTTGTGCCACTGATTTACATATTTACTGATGCCCCACATGAAATGCATGTCACTCCAGCCTGGCACAAATGGGTTCTGGGCATCAAAACTGGCATCAGTGGGCAGAGAACCAATTTTCACACATGCGAATAAGCAACAGCTATTTTTGAGGGGTTAAATGCCTTTGTGCCACTGATCTAACACCTGATTTACATACCTACTGATGCCCCACATGAAATCCATGTCACTGCAGCCTGGCACAAATGGGTTCTGGGCATCAGAACTGGCATCAAAGTGGGCAAATCGCACATTTTTACAGATTTGAATAAGTAACACAGCCCGCCCTGTTACATGGCCCCTCTACAGAGTGCTCCTGAGAGGCTTCAGCAGCCGCCATGACCGAGTGCTCTGTTCCACGCCACCATATCGCCCCACGATGGGGTGATAGGCGGCGTGCTCGGTCACGAGAATCGCTGCGATCACAGCGGCGTCACGCGCCGCTGGATCTTGGCGAGCGGTACCGCGAGTAGGCGTGACCTTCATCGGGCCCGCGAGATGGGAGCAGTGTGACGCTGCTCCCATCTCCCTGTCACACGCCGCTCTGTCAGAGCGGCGTGTGACAGGATGGAGCGAGCTCCCCCTCCCCTAGGTCAGCATGTGACCTAGGGGAGAGCGCGGATTGGCCCCTGTGTATGTCAACACAGGGTGCTAATCCGTTTGGCCATGTCACGGAGACCTGGCCCAATAGGATTAGCGCACTGTGTGTACATACACAGGGGCCAATCCTGGAGCAGGGGCGCGGCAGCGACGTCCAATAGAACGCGAAGGTGCCTTCCTTTTGTGACACCCTGTGTGCCTAGCATGACGCTAGGTACACAGGGCGGCCCTGACGTCACTGCGGCGCCGCTACACCGCCAGCCCTGTCACAAGGCGTGACAGGGCTGATCGCTGGACACCGCATCACGTCAAATCGGGTGCATGCACCCGAGATGCGGCATCCAGCAATCAGGCAATGGAGGCCAGGCGTCCGCCACCGTCACACGCCGCGATCTGGCTACGATCGCCGCAGCAGCAGCAAATCGCGGCGCGATATGGTGCCATGTGACACCACAGTAAAGGTAGGCACCAGGTAAGAGCAGAGCGGGGTGAGGGATGAGCCGGCCAGGCCCGACTCCATTATGCCCCTACTCCATAATGTCTCTGCTCCATCCTGCCCCGCTGTAATATGCCCCTCTCTATTCTGCCCTGCTCCTTCCTGCACCACTCTATCCTGCTCTGCTCCATTCTGCCCCACTCTATTCTGCTCCGCTCCTTGCGGTAATGGCGCGCATGTCTGGTCTTTTTAAGACTGAGACATGGCGCCAGACGCCATAATCAAGGACCTGAAGAAGCAGCAGTTGCTGCAAAATGGCGGGCCATCGTCGGCCGTCCCAGCACATGATGATGATGATGATGATGATGATGATGATCTTCTTGCGCAGCACAGTTTCAAACACAAAAGTCATAAGTAACAACGTTAACAATACAATAAAGCAAAATAAGACGACCCTGCTCGTGAGAGCTTACAATCTACAATGAGGTGGGGGACATGCAAAGTACAGATGTGTATTTACAATCATGGTCCAGCCATCTTTAGGGGTTGGGGAATAGATGGGGATAGTGAATGGGCTACACACACACAAACATAACTTTGATTAGTGAACGTGATAGGCCGCTCTGAACAAATGTGTTTTGAGCGAGCACCTAAAACTATGCAAATTATGGATGGTCCTAATATCTTGGGGTAGAGCATTCCAGAGGATTGGTGCAGCACGGGAGAAGTCTTGTAGTCGGGAGTGGGAGGTACGGATTAGTGCAGAGGTTAGCCGAAAGTTATTTGCAGAGCGCAGTGGTCTGTTAGGCTGATAGACAGAAATGAGGGAGGAGATGTAAGGGGGGCCGCACTGTGGAGAGCTTTGTGGGTGAGAACAAGTACTTTGAATTGTATCCTGTAATGAATGGGCAGCCAGTGTAACGACTGGCGAAGAGCGGACGCGTCCGAGTAACGATTAGCCAGATAGACGACCCTGGCTGCTGCATTAAGGATAGACTGGAGAGGGGAAAGTCGAGTGAGGGGGAGGCCAATTAATAGAGCGTTACAGTAGTCCAGGCGGGAGTGGATCAGGGCGACGTGAGGGTTTTGTTGTCTCCATGGCGAGAAAAGGGCGGATTCTAGAGATGTTCTTTAGGTGTAAGCGGCACGAGCGGGCAAGAGATTGTATATGGGAGGTGAAGGAGAGATCGGAGTCAAACATAATACCCAGACAGCGCGCCTGCTGCCGGGGTGTTATTATGGTGCCACCCACGGAGAGGGAAATGTCAGATTTAGGGAGGTTAGTAGATGGTGGGAGCAGAAGAAGTTCAGTTTTGGAGAGGTTGAGTTTCAGATAGAGAGCGGACATGATGTTGGAGACTGCGGACAGACAGTCAGTGGCGTTCTGTAGTACAGCGGGGGTAAGGTCAGGGGATGACGTATATAGTTGTGTGTCGTCGGCATAAAGATGGTACTGAAAGCCAAATCTGCTGATGGTCTGTCCAATTGGGGCCGTGTAGAGAGAGAACAGAAGGGGGCCAAGGACTGAGCCCTGAGGTACCCCGACAGTGAGAGGAAGAGGAGATGAAGTGGAGCCAGAGAACAGAACACTGAAGGAGCGGTCAGAAAGATAGGAGGAGAACCAGGAGAGAGCAGTGTCCTTAATGCCTAGTGACTGGAGCCTAGAGAGCAGGAGAGGCTGGTCAACAGTGTCAAAAGCTGCAGAGAGATCGAGAAGAATGAGCAGAGAGTGAGCAGAGCAGAGCAGAGAGAGAGCAGTCCTTGTATTATATCCAATTTTTCAAGACAGAGCGTTTTTACCAACTTAACTTTACTTAAATTTAGTTCTATTAATATTTACATAAGTGCTAGCTTTAACTTATAATTTATTAATTTTGCCTCACAAACATAATGTGTCCGGGTTTAACACCAGGTTTCAAAATATTTTTCACCAATTCTGGAGTCACAGGTTTTACACCATCCCCTGGGCTTAATAGTTCAGCCATTCCATCGTAATACTTCCATTCCTGATTATCATCAATGCAGTGGAAAGACAAAATGATTTCCTGCGTTGTAGGTGACGGCTACAGGGCTGTACCTTAAAAAAAAAATAAAAACATACAAAAAGAATGAGATACTCAAAGAATGTTAAAGTGCCGGAAAAACTTATTCACATGCATTTAAGTGCCCTGTTCCACGCCACCATATCGCCCCGCCATGGGGCGACAGGTGGCGTGCTCGGGCACGAGAATCGCTGCGATCGCTGGATTGCGGCAAGCGGGTCAGCGAGTAGGCGTGGCGTGACGCTGCTTCCATCTCCCTGTTACACGCCGCTCTGTCTGCTCTGTGCTGGTGGAGAAATTGAGCGTCGTTGTATGCATCACAGCCGCAATGCGCGGCTGTTTTGCATAATCCTCGCCCATTGGTGGCCGCCTGCAGCTGCCAACAATGAGCGCGGACTGCAACTGGAGAATATTTAGTAGATTTAAAATAGATGTATGTATGACATCTGAATATATCAGTCTGTGGTGCTACCGTATATGATGCCTTCATGAGTAATGATATATTACTAGATTTTTTTTGTGTGCAAAAAGCATCGTAATTTTGTCAACGTAACTCATTGAATGTATCTCGAAATGTACACAAATGGACATATCATGTTATCTATAGTGAGCAGTATACTGCATTTAGTTTAAACAGATTGATAGCTTGCCTATGATGCCTTCTACATTTTGAAAATGGCAGTTAAGGTATAACCTTTACAATTTCTTAAACACTCTAATCTGTTTCTGTGATATGAAAGTAATCTTTTTGTATCCAACTAGACATGATGAAATCTTTATCTTACTAAAGTTCTATCACACATAAGGATATCGTTAACGATATCCTTGTGTGTGACGACGGCAGCTTAATGAATCTACAATTTTGCTTTCATCTTAAGAGTTATTGGGGTTGTCATGAATTTGTAATCTTGATGATGATTACCTCATTTGTAAAAATGTAATGGTTGAAGGAAGTGTTACTGGACTTGGAGGATGCTTCAGATTGCTATTTGGGTTAATGAGAATGGTTACAAGAAGACGACCAGGATATCCATGTTTGAATTCTTTTCCTAAGCATATTCGTTTTCCTTTACAGGCCTGTTTATCGCTTTCTGATGAAAAAACAATAACATTGTTATTTCAATTGCTTCCAGAAGTTATTTTGTTGCATGCCTGTTAACCAATGATTATTTTGAATATTAAAGCATAATTTCAAATATAAATTTAATTTAAACCAATGTCAATTAATAAATTATGCAATCTTCACTTACGGTACAAACATACTCTGTACAGGTCACATTTTCTTTTTTTTTTTTTAAAAACAGGACTGCTTTTTCTATGTCAGCACTTCATTACACATGTGTGAATAACATGAAGTGATCCTTTTTTCCATGGACATATACATGGGGGAAGAAAGAGAAAAGGCATGACACAGGAAACACTATATCCTACAGAGGTCCCCAACTCCAGTCCTTAAGGCCCCAAAACAGTGCATATTTTCTGAATTTAGTTTTCATTGTACAGAGATTTCAAACATCTCCTATGTAGGTAATAAATTATCTATGCAATGAGAAGGAAATTATGAAAGCATGTGTGTTGCCCCAATGGTCCAGGTGACACAGCAACGTTGCCTCCTCTAAAGTGGCTAATGTCATGCCTGGTAGCAGAAGGAGACCCCACACAAGGTATTATTATTATTATTATTATTATTATTTATTGTTATAGCGCCATTTATTCCATGGCGCTTTACATGTGAGGAGGGGTATACATAATGAAAACAAGTACAATAATCTTAAACAATACAAGTCATAACTGGTACAGGAGGAATGAGGACCCTGCCCGCGAGGGCTCACATTCGTATCCCCAACACACATATACACCTTTCCTGACTCCAGACCAAAAAGGGGAAGCCTGAACCGAAGTTGAGGGGAGCTGACCTTGTTATGGCAAGGAGGAGGGGTTAGTATTAGAAAAGTGAGGGGAGGGGTGAACAAGTAGTCAGAGCATAGGAGTTATTGAAGAGCAGATGATGAGGAAGGACATGGAGAGTGGAGCTGATGAGAGGCTCACTACAGGGCACACTAAAGAAGTACGCCATAGTCCTGGACCAGGCGGGATCTGTAAGTCCCACTGTTCACTTATGGAAGACATGAGGCTGCACGTCTCTCAGCCGCACTACAGACCGACACGGTGGCACAGAAGCAAGTAGACAGTTCAGAGCTGCCAGCTAAACGGCAGTGTTCACGAGGGGCTCGGTGTCATGATTCCAATGGCAGGGAATCACAAAAGGACAAGCACCAACGAGCTCTAGGGTGATGGAACCTGAGCTGACGGCGACCCTAAACCTGAACACACAAATAACAATAGCCGGGGAACGTGCCTACGTTGATCCTAGACGTCTCGCACCAGCCGAAGATCTAACTTCCCCTATTAGAAGAAACACAGACCTCTCTTGCCTCCAGAGAAATACCCCACAGAAATAGCAGCCCCCCACATATAATGACGGTGAAATGAGAGGAAGGCACATACACAGTATGAAAACAGATTCAGCAAAATGAGGCCCGCTAAAACTAGATAGCAGAGGAAACAAAATTAAACTGCGCGGTCAGCAAAAAACCCTTCAAAAAACCATCCTGCAATTACTTGAACTCATGTTCCAACTCATGGAACATGAGGAGCAATTACAGCCCACTAGAGCAACCAGCAGCAAAGAAACAATTATATGCAAGCTGGACAAGACAAAAATAAATCAAAACGTGGAACAAGAAAATCAAAAACTTAGCTTGTCCTGAAGATTACTGAAGCCAGAAGCTGAGGTAACAAAACACTCTGATAACCTTGATAGCCAGCGGAGAAATGACAAGAAAGCCCGGTTAAATAGGAAACTCCCAAATCCTAATAGAACAGGTGGACACCAGAGACAGCAGAACACAAATCACCCAGTACCATCAGTAACCAGCAGAGGGAACCCAAAAACAGAACTCGCAACAGCTCGGCCTGCCTGCCATATGGTTCAGAGCAAGGCAGGAAGACAGACAGAGAGGGCTGAAATATATCATCCAAGCACTGGGACCCCAATTTGAGAAGCACAGCAGGCAGTCCTCAACAGACCCGGCGGAAAGGAATCAAACTGATCCTGCAACTGGTCATCAGTGGCCCTGACTGCACCAAGTTGTTTTAATTAAAAAGGTACAGAAACTGCACCACTGTTGTCCTCCAGTTAATGCTTGCTCTTTCCCTGCTGCCACCAGCACTACTATCCCTATCATCTCCCAAAGACTTCCTTATCTATTACTTGGGACCCACTACACCTGTGGTGATCAATACCATCAAGGCTGCCACTTCACCTGCCCCAGTGGCACGTGAGTAGGCCCATAATGCATCGGGTATGGATATGACGTGCCGGCCAGCTATTACAGCAGCAGAGAGGGTGGAGGATTCCAAAAAGACGTGTCAAAGCGCAAGGACAAGCCAGGAGGAGAAAGTGGTGCCCAGAGCCTGCCTAGACAGTCTCCTGACGGAGAGACTCCATGTAAGTGATGACTCATTTTTAGCAATCGTTATAGGGCACCTTTAGGTCACACAGGGTTGGTTAGGGATCAGCTAACAAGGTGCAGGGACAGGTAATGATAGCAGAGGGTGTTAGAACGAGCTGACAGCTTCCCTTTAATTCCCTACCAACCACACTACTTTATCCTGGTTAATTTAAAGAAGCCAAAAAAGTGGTTCAGTTAATAAAATGAGATGAAGACAGAGCCCTATTTAGCAAATTATCGGCACAGGATGGCTGCTCTTTCAACATTTGTCCGGTAAATTTTCTGTTAGAAAAAATGCTATTTCAATGTTTGTAAAAGTTGGTTTATTACATTGTATACTGTGGCTTCTCATTATTTGAGAAGCCGCAAAAGGCGTGCCTGTGTGCTGCTCCCCGCCACCTTCTTTGTAATTATGATTGCCCAGATTGGCTTGCTGCAGATCCCAGAGCCTGTGCGCGTCATCAAAGGGGCGGAATTACCGGTATGACGCAAAAGGGATGGCTGCAAAGGGGTTCTCATGCTGCAGGGACAGGCATTATGGGGCTGGGGGCTCAATTTCCGTTGTCAGGATCCCTTTAAGGCTATGTTCACATGCTGCATATTTGTCACGCCGATTTTTTTTTTTTTTTTTTTTTTTTTTTTTTATGCATTGTATTTTTACACGCGTCTTTTTAGGCACGTAAAAAAACCGTGAGAACAACTTCAGCTGCATTTTTTTTACACGCGTTTCTTCATAGGCTATAATAGGGCCTATGGAAAAAACACGCGCAAAAAAATTGCAAAGAATTGACATGTTCATTCTTTTTACATGCGCTTTTTTATGCTGCGTAAAAATACGCGACTTGTGAATGGCAAAACGGAATGTCCATTGACTTTACTGTAAAACACAGACGCTCATTATTTTTGGGGAAAATATGCGCGTAAAAATACGGAGTAAATACACAGCGTGTGAATGAGGCCTAACACAACAGATTCCTTAAGGGGTATATTATTCATTGTTTATATAGTTTATTAAGTAAAATTTCTACTGCATGTACAATTTTTATTTAGTATGAAGCATGCTATTTTACAATCATGGAAAACATACCGGTTTCTGCTGCAGTCATTTTGATATCCCAACATACATGTATTAATTGAGGTTTGAAGATCAGTGAAGTTTTCACAGCTAAGATATTGGAATAAGCAAAAACATAAAAAAAGGCTCATTAACATTTCTTAAAAATCAATATGTAGGACTGTAAAGGAAATACATTTTGTTTACTACAATAATTTTTTTGTCTTCCCTACATAGAGAATCCAATTTTTTTTTTTTTTTTTGGGGGGGTGGGGGGATTGTGAATTTGGGTTACTAAATACATGAAGGTATCATACTTTACAGTGTTGGCGCCAGGTTTTTTTGTGGTCCCCGGGCAAAACTATCTTCGTGGGCCCCTTTAACACAGACCATCATTCATGAATTTAATATAAAAGCTGTCCCTGCTGGCCAGTGTGCCCCCCCTAGCTACTCAGGGCCCCGGCATTTGCCCGGGTACGCCGGGTGCTGACGCCGGACCTGATACTTTATCTACTACAAGATATTAATGTAACTCTGGCTCAACATCTTATCTACATACATATTCGGCAGTTGGGACTTCTGTCTCCTCTCTCAAATCCCATAAGGTGCAGCGCCACACCGGAATTATGTCACCTGGGGGTGGCACCAGCACTTTGCGCTGTACCAACAGCAGGACAACGCCCGCTGGCACCGCGTCGGTGGGACACCAACGCCAGGACGTCCACCTCCACCGAGCGATCACACCCGGCAAGCCAACGCAACCCACAAATCCTCCACGAACACCTTGACACCCCCTACTGCAGACTAAACAAAATTAGAAGCTGGATTTTCTGTTATGATGTAAAAGGCCAAGTCACAGATCACAGGACGGACATCATCAAGGATCCTTTAGCACCAACGTAGGAGTGGAGCACAGAGAGCAGTGCACTGCAGATACCGAAAGCGCCTCCCCTGCTCTCCCCAAGCCATCTCTGCTCCTTTTTACCCTGATCTGCTCCAGCTTTTCACAATAAGCAGACCGCACTCCCAGTTCCATACTCCGACCACCACCCTGTTCAGCCAACCCAGCATCCCGCACACTCTGGTCAACACTACCACACCCAACAGGTCCACACTCCCACCGCCACCTGCTGCACCCAACAACCCCCTCACTCACTCACACCACTCCACACTACCACCACCGCCCAGTCCACACCCCCTCCACACTCCCACTACCACCCAGTCCACACTCCCACCCCCACCCGGTCCACCCTCCCAGCATCCCGCTCACCACAGTCCACAATCGTAGCAGCCAGCTCACCTCTGCCTACTCAATGCTTCAATGGTAGCCCACAGGTACAACAAAGGGGGGCCAGAGAAACGGCACAGTAGGGGTGTAGAAACATGGCACAGTAGAGTTGCAGAGACATAGCACAGCAGGAGGGCAGAGATATGGCACTGTACGTGGCAAGTGCGTTTTTTTTCACCGCAATCGCCACAAATGATGATAAACGCTGATGTGAAAGGGGTCTTAGTGATGCAGAGTGCATGATGTATATAAAATTGGGGGTGATTTAACACACAAAAAAAGGACAAGACAGGTTCCCTTTTAAGAGCTGCAGGTGGAGATGAACCCTACCTGCTGCTAGTAAACTATTATTTAGGAATGTCAATTTGATGAAATCATGACTGTACAATGCATTTTTACAGCTGCCTAAAATGTTTAACAGAACATCATGACATCCATTATAAATTTACATTAATAAGAAGACTTGTGGCTGGATTGCCTAATAAAATGTAACTTTTTTGGTATAATATAATATTTTTTCATTTATATAGCGCTATTAATTCCATAGCATTTTACATACATCAGTAAATGCTATGTCATTGCTGCACATAGCAAAATCAATCATATGATCAAAGGTTCAATTCGCATAAGGTAACAAACTATTTCAGTTAGATTTTACAAAATATTTTTAAAAGTTTTACTAAATTAAAAAATATGTAATCATTTCCTTTTCCATACATTAATAATAGATATAACAAAATATACTTATATCTGATCACAGTGTTTAGAAAAAACTGATAGCAACTATAACTCCTATTAAAATACTAAATCACGTAATCCTATTCTTGAACACTGTAAATAAATAAATATAATAAAAAAGCTAAAACAGCCTTAATTTCTGACCATCCCAATCTTCAAACAGCATGCAATAATAGGGGACAAATAATCTTCATGTAGCACATTTTTGTACCAATGTTCAATAGCAGCGCGCCAGCCAGGAAAAACTATCAAAAATTACCAGTGTATGATCATGTAAACACAAATGCAAAGATTGGTTCAACAAATACTCAACTTGGTATTCAACATTAAGGGCAGGGTCACATTTGCGTCTGGGATTTCAGATTCTGCAGCAGTTTTGAGCTTCCAAAAAGCTCAAAACCGCATCAGGATCTGCAGCCCATAGGAGCCCATTATAAAACCAGTTTGCACTACATTGACTGCAGTAAAAATCATGCAGGCAACGGTTTTCTGTCAGTTTTTGCCAGCCGTGAGCGGTTTCTGCATGAGAAACGCAAATGTGATTGTTGCCGGATGCAGAAACCGTGTCCGGGCAAAAAAACAGATCAAACCGAATGCAAACGGATCTGGGCCCATAGACACCCATTATGGATTGTCCCGGACCGGTTTTGAGATATAGATATAGATTATATATATATATATATATATATATATATATATATATATATATATATATATATATATATATATATATAATTTTTTTTTTTTTTACAATAGAAACGATGCGGGTAAAGCCGGATTCCCGCAACTTCTCAGCCACATTTCATTTTTTTTAACTGTCAGGTTCCCGCACGGGGTGTCAGGGAGAGGTAAAAGATAAAAAAAAAAATGTGAAGGCAATTGCATTGTCTGCACCAGGATCTGGATGCAGACAACGCATTAGCACTTTTTCATGTGAACCTGTCCTTGCATAAGAAAGGGAGAAGCTTTGTATTTTTGCTTTGATGTAGTCCTGACAAGCAGCATCTTGCTGATGGATATTTTTGCAAGGAAGGCTGTGTATACCAAACAACAAAAAACAAAATTTTATTTTTGTTTGATAAATTTACATATACATTTTATTATATGTAATATTTTTAAGGACATTATCTTTGAAAACTAAATCTGAAATTCCAAATTAAAAATGGTACCTTTAAAATGTTGTATGAAAACTGTGTTTCAATAACATGTACTTGCCAAACTTCAATGCTGTTTGCGGTTCTCTCAATTGAAGGTTTAGGACAAGATGGCTCTGTGCAAGTTGATCTTGATATAGTGCTGCTCAGATAGTTGAGTCTACAGACTATTAAATCTTCCTCACTGCCATATGCATCCCATACAGTTGTTCCGTGGAAACGATTCAGTTGCTGTAGCCATATGATTTTTTTTTTCCCTTCGTCCACTCCTTACTTTCAAAACAGCGGTGAACGTCAAGGAGCAACTTGATACTAATATCTCTTGTTTTTTAAACCTTCAAGTTCCTTCAGTAACCAAGTATTTTTCTTCAGCGCTAAGGGTATGTTCACACGCTCCTGATTTCCATCCTTTTTTTTTCAGGACTGAAACCACAGCTCTTGGCAGAAAGCGCAGGTCCTTTTTTTTTATGCGTTTTTTGATGCGTTTTTTTATGCAGTTTTCTAGCCAGAGTCTGTGTGTTTTCTAGGAAGTTTTTTAGGGTTAAAATGGCTGAAAATACCCTACCCCTAACCCTATTCTAACCTTGGTGGAGAAAAAAAAAAAAAAATTCTTTATTTTTTTTTATTGTCCCTACCTATGGGGGTCATTTACTATATTTTTTTTTTTTTTTTTATTTTGATCACTGAGAGGTTATATCTCAGTGATCAAAATGCACTTTGGAACGAATCTGCCGGCCAGCAGATTCGGCGGGCGCACTGCGCATGCGCCCGCCATTTTGCAAGATGGCGGCGCCCAGGGAGAAGACAGACGGACAACGGGACCGGGTAAGTATAAGGGGGGGAGATGGGGGGGGGGGGGGTGTCGGAGCACGGGGGGATGGCATCGGAGCATGGGGGGGGTGGGATTGGGGCACGGGGGGGCAGCCACACTGCAGCGGTTCTGCACCACAAACCGCAGTAAAACCCGCAGATATTTTTTTCATCTGCGGGTTTTACTGCGGCTTTCACCTCACAATGGAGGTCAATGGGTGCAGAACCGCTGCTGTTTTACAAAAAGAAGTGACATGGTACTTCTTTTTTACCGCAGCTAATCAGTGCGTTTTTTTTTTTTTTTTTTAAATTCAGGATCATGTGCACAGTGGGTCCTGTTTTCCATAGGGTACATTGTACTGTACCCTGCATGGAAAACAGCTGCGGAACCGCAGCGGCAAAACTGCTGCGTTTCCGCAGTAAAAAACGCACTGTGTGAACATGGCCTTAATGTGCAACATAAAGGATATTGTCAATTGTGCAGGTGTTTTTTAAAATAACCTTTCTTCGACCAAGTTGACCTTTCCCTGACCAGGGTGGACAAATTGATTTAATTACATGACTTGATTTGGAAATTCTTGGGGGGGGGGGTTGTAATACTTTGCCTTTTTTTTATGTTTTTTTTTTTCTTTCCTTTTTTGCCACATTTCTTTTTTACTAAGTGCCTCATCCCTTTGCATGTCTTGGTGGTCCAAAACCTCTGGCTTCATTGCTGCAGTAGCAGATTTGGTTTTCTTTTCTTCTAAAACTGTTTCTGTAATCGCCTTATTTTTTTTTAAAACATTAAGTCCAATTTCACGTATTCTACCAAATAGAAATGTGTACATCTGCTGCAAAAAGTCACCTGGTCTCCTGTGTAGATTATCATTTAAAACTACTTTTTTAACAAGACGAAACCAGTTTTCAACGATAGAATTGGTATCCCTGGTATGACCCTTCTTTATGCTGTTTAACATGATTCCACTCCACAGTGGAATTGTTGCACAATGTGACTCCAATACAGAAATGAGAACGGGGCAGAAACATTCATTGTCATCACTGTAAATTTGTTGGTTGCTCTCCTCTTGTGCCAATCTTTTTGCATCTTCAATAATTTGAATAAAAATTTCATAAAAGGGATCTTTTTGATAGTTCCCTCAGTTTCATCCCAATAAAGTTGGCTGTAATTGCTCATATCCGGAATTTCCTCAGTTTCATGAAATTGTTGTTTTTCAATATTTTTTTTGTAATATTTTCATGTACTTCTTACAATTTGTTGTTTGTATATTTGCCTGAAGCACATATACCATCTGTGCAATTACATTTTTAAGGTCATTAACATTGATGGCATTTTGAAGCAAACCAAATAAATGAAGAAAAAACTCTTTATTTTGCTTGCTTACATTGTATCTGTTTGCTTTCATGCTAACCAGTTTGATCATGTGAGCAGCACATATGTGTACAACAGTGAAATTGCAATCTGACTTTCCTTCTGCAACCATAAAACATTTTTTTTAAATACTCAGTTATTCCAAAATTGCAAAACGTATTGATTGTTGCATGAAATAAGTGCCCAGCTAAAGTCCAGTTCCACTTTCTGCGGTCGGAGTTTCTGTTTGCAAACATTAAAAAAAATCCCGACATGGACATGATAGCCAATGCTGAATTGTTGGAGTACTCTGGTCTGATGATATCAATTCAGCAATCGGTAAGGTAATGTTAGGATTTCCAGGCACTGATATGCACAGAGCGTAATACAGAATTTTATGTGATGTGTTCAGTTTTTTAATCACTGATCCAGTGGCATCTAAATAAAACCAACATTTTTTGGCACCTTGCAAATCTTTTACCGCATACAATTGAGCATCCGAGTACATGTGGACAACAAATGGAAACATACCAAGGTACTGCATGTAGGCCTGCTTGAGTTCTATTTGGTTTTGGACACTTTCTGTTTGCTTCTTTTGTACAAGGAGACAATCCAAGAACACATCTTTACTCAATCTGTTCTCCAGATTTTTTTTCACTGGAGATTTTTTTGAATTACGTTCCTTGTTTTGATCTAGTTGAAATTGCCAAATAACAGTTCCTCAGTATTACAACTTGCTATTTTTTGTGTATAGAGTAGACTAGGTTTCGATTGTTCTTGCTCAATTTGTAAAGTCTTCCTTTCCTTTTTACGTGTATGCCTCTGGAACACTTGGCTTTTGACATGTCTAATGGAACCAGAAACATGTACTTTTATCTCAACTTCATGAGATTTTTTTTTTTTTGGGGTTTCTTATCAATTGAAAAAAAAATACTTGGTACATCCAATAAACTTGCATATTCCTTTGGCCTGCCAATACGCAGTGTTTTTTTTTTTTGTTTTTTTTTTCCCCTTGATCTGCTTGCTCTTACTCGGCTGTAAATGAATTTTAGAACACACAGATTGTTTACTTTCTTAAATTGACTACACACGAGATCTGTCCAACCAGGTTTTAATATCCTATACCCATGCCTTTTATTTGGTTTAATTTTGTTCCAGTCACCTTTCAAAATTGTCAAACAAAACTGTGCTGGACATTGAGAAGATAATGTGCCATTTGTATTGTCAGAGGTGCTTGATGTCGTGGTCTCAACATTGAGCATTTTTTGTACAGTCGAAGGCTTAATGGATTGTGGTATTATTTCCACTGTTTCAGAATTATTGCTATCCAGGTAACCTGATGTTACGTTGGCTGTGATGTCTTCAGTTTTTTGCTCTTGTATTTTGTTATTTTGTGGTATTGGAATTGTATTTTCCAGATTGCTAGGAAATAATTTTTTTTTAATGTCTTTACTTTCTGTTTGAACATGTTTACTTATTATTGATTGAGACCTTTTTTTTTTTTTTTTTTTTTTTTTTTACATAATGGACAAAACCATGGTGAGATTACTTTAATATCCTCAATGTTCACATATCCCACACAGGCTGGATGAAACCAGTCTTGACATGAACTACATTGTGCATATGGCTCATCTGGGTCGTGTTTTTTTTTGCCTGCATATACAAATACAACTGATCTTCCTCATTAATACTCTTGTTGTCCATACCTGGAGTAAAAGATACTGGCAATGATTCTGTTCTCCTGCGAATGCCCCTGCGATCGTCATGCCATTTGTTGATAAAGCCATTTTCGACTCTTCAGGTTGTTCTGCAATATTTCTTGAGCCATTATACCCCAAACAGATGTTGACTTTCTGTATCCATCACAGTTTAAGGAAGATATGTATTTAGTGAATAACTTCACTATGTTATCTTCAGCCAATTGTTGATCATGAAAATATTTCCATGCCATTGTAGTTGATATGAAAATGCAAACATACCTTGTGTTTTCAATGTAAAATCTCCTTGTTTCTTCAAAATAACTCTGAAGCTTTCTCCAATATCTTGCTGTGCTTGGATGGGGACTACAGTCACCTCTTGCAAAGACATCCCAATTTGAACAATGGAACAGTACATTAGCACTGTACATTAGTAACGTTCACATTAACGTTGCGCGCCGCTGCGTCGGCGACGCAACGCACGACGCACAAAAAAAGCGCGCAAACGCACGCAAAAACGCTGCGTTTTGCGACGCGTGCGTCGTTTTTTGACGAAAATCGGACGCACGAAAAATGCAACTTGTTGCATTTTCTTGCGTCCGACGATAGCGTCAGAAACGACGCACGTGTCGGAAAAAGCAACAAAAAAAGCACGCGTCCCCCATGTTAAACATAGGGGCGCGTCGCCGACGCAACAGCGACGCACATTAGCGGAACGCTAATGTGAACGTAGCCTTAGTACTGAGCACTGGAGGCAAAGTTATCTCCTGGTCCTCAGTGTCTTAGAGGTCATTTACATAAAGTGATTAAAGATACTAGAAGCAAAAAAAAGGCATGTGATAAGAGGCAGACAGGTATGAATATTTTCACCAGTCTATTCCCTAGATGGCCATATTAATAGTGTAGAAAGGTGCAAGTGATGGTTTATTCTGTTTAATTGAAGGACCAACTGGCTGCCAATTGTTTGCCCTTTATCTTGTAGATTAGCTTTGGAGACGACCTTTGTCTACATGTTACCCAGAATTGCCTTTGCTGGCAGCTGCTGCATTTTTTTTTTCCTACTTTACTAAGTTTTATTATCAAAATGTATGTAATTTTCGGAAATATAATTCACTCCTAATTAAAGGGAAAGTGCCACAATTTTAATTTCTGCATTAAACATGATTTAATAGATGCTAATTATTTTTATTAAAAATTCCAAGACATTCATTAAACTTTTTTAAGGATAATTTTTGGGTAAGCAATAGGGTTTGTCATTTTCATTTGCTTGCGTGTAATACCAATTACATAGACCACTGTACATACAGTCGGACAAAGGATGGCTTCAGACCAGCGCTCGCATCTGCAGCGTTCTGCGCATGGCGAGCACAAGCCAACTGCAAACCCCGCCCATTCCCATGTTTAACATGTGGATGAAGGGTGTTGCCATCGGCTGCAGATGGCTGTCCACACTCATAGCCTCCCATATGTTATTTGTGCACATGCGGAGGCTGGTGTACAAATCACACACTCCTGTCCACACAGAGAACGCGACATGTTGCATCTCTGTGCGGACGAGACTGTGTGATTTGTACACCAGCCTCCGCATGCTCAAAAATCACACATGGGAGGCAATGTCCGTGCACGGCCATCTGCAGCCGATCGCAACACCCTGCTTCGCCACGTTAAACATAATGATGGGCACAGTTTGCGGTCAGCTTGCGCTCGCCATCCACAGAACACTGGTGATGCGAGCACTGGTCTGAAGCCAGCCAAAGACTACAGTCTCCCATGTAACCTATTGGGCAGAATATTGCAGCGATGTGGGCACAACCCGCTGTCTTATCGCAATTTGCCTACTTTGATGCCAGTTCTGATGCCCAGAACCCATTTGTGCAAGGCTGGAGTGACATGCATTTCATGTGGGGCATCAGTAGGTATGTAAATCAGGTGTTATATCAGTGGCACAAAGGCATCTAACCCCCTCAAAATAGCTGTTACTTATTCAAATCTGTGAAAATGGGTGATTTGTCCGCTTTGATGCCAGTTTAGATGCCCAGAACCCATTTGTGCCAGGCTGGAGTGACATGGATTTCATGTGCGGCATCAGTAAATATGTAAATCAGTGGCACAAAGGCATTTAACCCCTTCAATACCATACCTCAGTGCCCACTTTGATGCCCATTTTTGTGCCAGCCTTCTAAATTTTGTATCTGTTTTTAAGTGTATTCACAAAAGGACACATGACCGCATATTATTATTATATACTCAGAATGGTTTATTTTTATACCAAAACCTGAAAAAAACAGAAAATAAAAAATAGCCGAATAAGAAACTGCTGAATAAGAAACCAACTTCAGCCCGAATAAGAAACTGAACGAATAAGAAACCAACTTCAGCATCGTTCACCTTCGTTTGTTTTTGGCACCAAAAATGCAGGGGCACACCTGATGCAGTGGCAAACCTGAAGCATGAGTTTCTTGCACTACTCATTGGTTTTCAATGGGTGAAAAATGCTGAAAAAGACATGCTACACTTTGTAAAAGCGCAGCTCTTTGACAAGACAGGAAATAAAAGGTGTGTGCATGAGATTTCTGAAATCTCAGACAGAAAAATTGCATAAAACTGCATAAAAAAAAAAACAAAACTCAACTTGTGAACAAGGCTTTAATATGCCATTATCAACCTAAATCGCTGCTGCTAGCCCCATTCCTGTAAAAATATTTCTTACAAACTCTTAAATGTATATTGTGGGGGAAGGGGGGGGGGCGACCTTTTATTTCCCTTAATTTTCAGATATCGCATGATATCAGCAAAAAAATAAAACATGGCAGTGACTTAAAAAATATAGCCCCATGATGTATCACAAAGATGAAAATTACGTGAATATCCAAGAAAAAAATAATCTTTAATTAAAGCTGTATAAACTGCAAGTGTGGAAAAGAGAAAATGTGCCTGGTCCATAGTGGGGATTAGTGGTCCAGTTAGTAATTGGTTAATTTCACCACACACCTCACACGTGGCATATAAACAGTACATGACAAGGCATATAAATCTGGGGAGTTTATAATCAATAAATCAAGACATTCTGAAAATTGTTTCCATTTAATCATCAACATAATTCCATTTTTCCTTTTTGGGGGTGTATATTGAGTGTATAGATGTGAGAAAAAAAAAAAATTATTCTCTTATACTATAAGAGAAATGCTAACAAGCCCTATCAGTAAAAAAATAATAAAGAAAATGTATATGGCTGGCACCTATCCTTTATTCTGAAGCTAGTTTTGCAAAGCATATATTTTTATTAAGGGAAGAAGAAATCCAAACCTACAGGGCACTGTGTGAAAAAGTGATTGCCCCCCACCTCCCTTCCCCAGTAAAATATAAATTAAATGTGAACAACATCTTTGGGTTTCCTCTTTTCTAGTGCTGCCTGCTCTTTTAATATATACTGTACAATCCTTTTTTGCACATTGTAATCTAAGCTGCTCCTCATAGGTCCACTCTACGGCCAAGCCTGGTATACGTGCAAAGGTTATATCAATGAGTAAAGTGACATGTGTTGTCCAGAAACATAATCCAGTTTATTAATCTCTATGTTGATACCCAAATTGGGCTGTCCTTCCCAGTCTGACCCATGCTCATTGGATCTGTTGGTGACTCCAGATTCTGAGATGGGAGACCTATGGCTGCCCAGCCGACCTCTATAAATCATCAACTTGGCAGTGGAGACCTAGTTGGGCGAGATATTCCCATTTATTAACATTAGGAATCTCCTTTTGGGTTTGACGCTAGTGTATTGCATGGTTGTATTGGATTGGTATTTGGATGTGGCCTCCTTCCAAGTCCATAGGTTGGTTGAGAACCATAACCTATGAACCATAAATCATTTCCCCATTGAGCTGTTGGTTTATATACTCTGGTAGTAAGAACTAGAGGATGGTTTCATAATGGGCCTTTCTTGACACCAGATGTGAGTAATGACAATACATTAGGGATTTCCCACTTTGGCTACAGAAAGCTTTGTCTGTTCCTGATCGTTTGCATCTGCAGCTAGGAGAGGAGACATTGGTTCATAATGGACCACGGGAGGATGAGGAGCAAATGTCAAAGGCTGCACGTAATGGTATCTTAACATGCTTGGAAAATGGTCTTCAGCAGAATGGTGCAAGAGTAGACTGGATTCTTTCTTCCGACCTTAGGAGTTTGGTTCTGGAACTAGACCTGTAAGTCAAGGTGATGCATCATTCACTGTCCCCATCCCACACCCTCAATTCATCATTTGCTCTCCCCTAAGCCTTTTTTTTTTTTTTTTTTTTAATTCATTTTATATTAAGTGTTTCATACTTGCCTCTCACACAATCCCTTGCAGCTTAATTTCTTTACTGGTAACCTGGGAAGTGGCAAACCTACATGCCGGTGTGTACGCAACTATGTCATCACGGAAGGGCACAGAAGAAGCGGAGGGACTTCCTTGGAGGTCCATGGCTATTCAGTTTTGGTGGCCGTGGAGCTCCAAGAAGGGCCTCTGCTCCAAGATGTGCAATACTTTATTATAATCTGGGGCCCGGTGACAAGAAGCACAAGAGGGGAGCTATGGACTTGGTCCAGACACCCATCTCTTTACTTCTGTTCACTGGGCCCCATGCACCAGTAAGGACAAAAATGCCCGGATGGCGGCCCTCGCTCCCACTGTGACATACATTTCAGAGCTTTCTCAAGGATTCATTGCAGCAAAATCCTCCAACAAAAAAAATCTGCAATATAGATTTGCCCCATGTCAGCATAGATCTGGCTCAGTCTGTGTCTATATACATTGGTAAAAAAAAGTAAATGTTAGCGTGGCTTAATGGCATCCTTTTGGCATATGCCCATCACTGTGGTCCTCTGAGAATCATGATTTTATATTTCACATTAATACTAAAATCTTTCGTCATTATTAACATGATGTTAAATCTACACACAACCAATTACATAAGTATTAATATAAAACATTAAGCTAATATAAAATAAACTAAAACGGCTACAATAATTCATATTCCTTATATAATTATTCTAAGCTAGAAATGCAAAAACTTGGCATTTAAAGATTCGTTTTTCCCATATTTCCTAGAATGAGTTTCTTATGGAACCAGAAGTCCATCTCCAAGCTCAGATGGTAGCAGGGTTCTTGAGGTACCGTCACACTAAGCGACGCTGCAGCGATACCGACAACGATGTCTTATCGCTGCAGCGTCGCTGTTTGGTCGCTGGAGAGCTGTCACACAGACAGCTCTCCAGCGACCAACGATCCCGATGTTTACCCTGGTTACCAGCGTAAACGTAAAAAAACACACACTACATACTTACATTCCGTGTCTGTCCCCCGGCGCTGTGCTTCTCTGCACTGACAGTGAGCGCCAGCCGGAAAGCACAGCGGTGACGTCACCGCTGTGCTCTGCTTTCCGGCCGGCGCTTACACAGTGCAGAGAAGCACAGCGCCGGGGAACAGACACGGAATGTAAGTATGTAGTGTGTGTTTTTTTTTTTTTTTTGTTTTTTTTTTTACGTTTACGCTGGTAACCAGGGTAAACATCGGGTTACTAAGCGCGGCCCTGCGCTTAGTAACCTGATGTTTACCCTGGTTACCAGTGAAGACATCACTGAATCGGCGTCACACACGCCGATTCAGCGATGTCTGCGGGAGTCCAGCGACGAAATAAAGTTCTGGACTTTCTGCGCCGACCAACGATGGCACAGCAGGATCCTGATCGCAGCTGCCTCTCAGACTCAACGATATCGCTAGCCAGGACGCTGCAACGTCACGGATCGCTAGCGATATTGTTCAGTGTGACGGTACCTTTAGGTTTCCTGATTGGCGACAACTTTCCAAGGCTGTTGACTGGTCACTAATGCTCAAATCTGAGGTGATGGTGCTTGGCTTATAGAGGTCATTGGTGATCTGGTTTGGAGTGAGTATATAAGCAGAGTTCTAGATTTCTAGTCCATAGTAATTGTGGATCCAGGGGCTCCATCACTGATCTCAGATGGGAAAGTCTCATTTGGCAGAAACCTTATAATCAAGACTTGGAAAAATGAGACGACCCTCTGGTCAAGTTGAGTCTCCATATCAGTCATGTTGTTGGAGCACCACCATGTTTGTGCGGTAAGACACGTTTTGGCGATGGACATTAGTGGACAGATTCTGAATCTAGTGTGATGGGTAGGAATATGGAAGGTGGAAGAGTAAGAAAGTGACTGAATTGAAGATCTTCACTTTATTTGCCACCATTGTTGGTTGATGTAACATATGTGGTTGTACAGCTTTGTCTTCAGGAAAATATTCTATTAATGGTCAATGTTTCCTTTTTGAAATCCCATTGACCTTTGCTTTCACCCTACTGATTTTTAGAAACCGACCTATAAAACAGCAATGAGTCAGACAGGGGGACAGTTTGTATTCAGATAAGCAGGGGTCGATTCAGCAGTCAATGCCAGGGAAAGGACTAATATTTACTACAAGTCAATGGATAAAATCCAGTAAATGCCCAGTATCACTACTCTTGGTTCTCAGTCTCTAGGCATCATCGGGAACAGGATCCTGATGCTATCTGGTTGTGGGATGAGTAAAAAGATTCCTACTGCCCGGGCCAGTCCATCACGGCAGCTTTCACTCCCGAGGTATGAGGACCCAGGATGCCGGCAGGAGAAATTAACTGGTCAAACTGCCATGGATACTAGGACTGGACAACAGACCAATAAAAAAAAATCTTTTTGCAGTACCTAGAGGTAAAGAAAACCAAGGAGTAGTGATACCGGGTATCTGCTACTGACCCATAGCACATTTTGCCAATAGTCATTACTGGGAACATTCTGAACCTGAGGTGATGGGTGCCAGTATGGATGGTATCGTCTGGAAGATGGCAGAGGAAGGAAATGCGACTGCGAGTTTAAGATCCCCTCTTGGTTGGCCACCATTTTTGGTTGGTTGAACGTGTTGAGCTGTTGTAAAGGTTTGTCATCAGTAAAATGTTCCATTAATGGTGCAGGTTTCCTCTTTGAAGTCTTATTCAGACCATTCGCCTTCGCCCTTCTATTTTGAAACCAGACCTATAAAAAAGGCAGAGTCAGACAGACGAAGTGTGAGCAGATAAGCAGGGGTGGATTCAGCGGTCTCTGCAGGGGTGGGACTAAGATCTGCTACAAGCCAGTGGATAAAATCCAATCAATCCCCAGTATTACTACCCTTGGTTCTCCATCTCTAGGCACCACCATAAAAAGGGTTTGGATGCTGTGTGGTTGTGCCAATTGGTAGGAAGGGTTTGAAAGCGAGAAGTAGCAAGTTAGTAGGGGGAGGGGGTTCAATTTAGCAGCACTATATCTGATTGCATGGCATGTTAATGAAAAGATTTACCATAAAGCTCAATGAGAGGTTAGGGGGAAAAAACTAAAATAATTCCTACTGCTCTGGTCCAGTCCACCCTAACAGTTTTCCCTCCTGCAGTCTGTTATGATGTTACACATGACATAGTAATAGCACGAAGGTCCAGGATTACAACTTGGACCAGCTGCCATGAGACTAGGACTGGACACCAAACCAGTAGAAGGTAAAGAATCAAGGAGTAGTAATACTGGGTATCAATTGGATTCAGCCTATTGAGCCATGGTAGGTCCTCAACTCTAGGCCCAACACTCTCATTACCCTCTGACTCCTTGGATGGGACTGGTGATATCAGTACCTGGAGCCAGCTGCCGTCCAACCTGGAGTTTGCCCCAAGCTCATTTCCCGCTCCTGCAGCTCTTTATCGGAGGTAACGTACCTGGATCCTTGATTCACATATAGACAGGCTTTTGGCCAGCTCCTCACGGTGAAGAAAAGTCAGATACTGGTTGGTTCGAAAGAACAGCTCAAAAGTGTTCATCTGTGCTTGGGTGTAGTGTGTCCTCCTTCTGCGCCGTGAGACCCCACAATTCTAGCCTTGGATTTGATTTTCTGTCATCAGTTCTTGCCCATTAGAGCATCTGCGGTCACCAGATTGACTTCAGGTCATCTAGAGAAATAGAATAATAATCAAACGGAGTTCCATAAGACTTCCCTTAATTACTGGCATTTTTTTTTTAAAAGAGTTTCTCATAGTGGAGGCGGGAGCACAACATATACCCATGGGTTGTCTGGCATTGCAGTACCACACAACATGTGTACACGTTGAGCCAATTTTAGGTGGAAGTTGCTGTACATGGAGTGAAGCCAACTTGTGATCTAGTTACACTACACCCCCCCCCCCCCTCTATCCCTCAGCATTGAGGACTGCATGCAAAAAGTGATAAGGCCGTGTTCACATGGTGCACCCCCTGCAGAGGGGAATACACACAGGCTAGTATATAACTTTAAACAATTTTGCAAACTCTGGTTCCCATTCATGGCAGTGCCTTGTAATCCCAGCCTTAAGGTACCGTTACGCTTAACGATTTACCAACGATCACGACCAGCAATACGACCTGGCCGTGATCGTTGGTAAGTCGTTGTGTGGTCGCTGGAGAGCTGTCAGACCGCTCTCCAGCGACCAACGATGCTGAAGTCCCCGGGTAACAATCGGGTTACTAAGCGCAGGGCCGTGCTTAGTAACCCGATGTTTGCCCTGGTTACCATTGTAAAAGTAAAAAAAAAAAAACCACTACATACTTTCCTGTCCCGTCCCCCGGAGTCAGTTTCCCTGCACTGTGTAAGCGCTGGCCGGAAATCAGAGCGGTGACGTCACCGCTGTGCTCTGCTTTGCGGCCGGCGCTGACACTGGGGGACGCGACGGGAATGTAAGTATGTAGTGTTTGTGTTTTTTTTTTTTTTTTTTTTTTTTTTACTTTTACGCTGGTAACCAGCGGCCCTGCGCTTAGTTACCCGATGTTTACCCTGGTTACCAGTGAAGACATCGCTGAATCGGCGTCACACACGCCGATTCAGCGATGTCAGCGGGTGATCAGCGACCAAAATAAAGTCCTGATCATTCCCCAGCGACCAACGATCTCCCAGCAGGGGCCTGATTGTTGGTCGCTGTCACGTATAACGATTTCGTTAATGATATCGTTGCTATGTCACAAAGCAACGATATCGTTAACAAAATCGTTGTGTGTGACGGTACCTTTAGTCAAAAGCATCAAACTATTGTTATGCACAGATATCAGCAGCTATGAGGGGTCATATGGAAGATTACATGCAAGTTGGCAATCTGCAAAAAAATGCACATTTCACCGCACTTCCTTCAAACCCCAGTTGCAACCATGGAGTAATAAATGCACACTCCACCCATGGTTCCTCCATACAGATGACAACCATGTTTTATAAAGAAAAACCTGTAATTACAGATTGCACAAGATCTAACTCCGCAGACAAGTCATATGTCTCATAGACCACTTCGAGCTGACCAAACCCAGCCATGTCCGAGTCCTCCACAGCCTCCAGATGCTCTGATCATCTCCAGGTTGAGGCTTTTTATATGGATCTGAGGGCAGTGATTGGCTGCAGACATAGAGGGGGAGGAGCTCACTGATCTCAGGTAGCATCAATCATTCTTGGCTTCCTGTGGGGGGCGGATAACACCTTATAATAAACATTTTAAGACATGAGGAGGAAGGAAGGATAAACTAAAGATATAATAGTGGCTAATTGAGACCTCGTTCAGATGTCCATTTTTCATCGATGGAAAAGGTCCACACTGTAGTCTACGGGGTCGTCCACATGTCTGGGTTTTTTTTTTTTTTTTTTTTAAGCACCGTGAATAGTCTTCCATTTTCCATCAGCATCATGGATCAAAATTATCCATACAAGTCTATGGGTCGGTGAAAATTCCGTCCAGTAAACATCAGCGTCCACGTGTAATCCGAATGCTGCTTGATTATTAACATTGTAATGGAGAAGAGAAAATGGTGTTTTTTTGTTTGTTTTTTTTTGTTTTGTATACCAGAAAATCACTGCAGAAACACTGATGGTAAAAACGGCCGCACTGGCCAAACACTGGTGGAAATTGGTCTTTTTCCCTCCTATGTGACATCCCATGTGCGTTCTCATGCATTTACTCTTTGGATTGCAAAAAAAACAAAGTTTAAAAAAAGTTTAACTATGCAGCTACAAAATGTGAAACCTGCAGTAAATCTGTCTGGATTTTGCAGTGTATTTGTCCAGGAGAACCTCCAGACTTTCACGTCATGTGTGATTTGTATCAGCCGCGTCTCTCGTAATACGACTGTGCCATTAAAATTTGCCACCAAAGTGGCATCAATTTTACTAGAGTAGAAATGGTATAATGGGGAGCGACATTTCTTCCACTACAGCCAACCCAGCAGATGGAGAGACTCAGAGTTCACACTTACAAAAACTAGTGTTCACATTTGCAGCAGTCGCAATGGTAGGCACAGAAGCCACACTAAATACGTTACTCCAGCATTCGAGGGTCACTTTCCAGGATGGGAAGCATCTAGCAAAATTTACTGTTGTACTGTGAATATAACAGAGGCAACCTAGTAGTCCGCAGTATTTCTAACCCTAAGAATATGGGCATAGTGTTGAAGATGGCACCTTCTTGCTACACTCATGTGTTGGGCGTTTTCAGGAGGTCCAAGTCCATGGAGTGTTGGTGGAGGGTAACTTCCTCTGTCCCTTCCCACCAACCATGGACAATAGAGCGGTTCATTATCCTCTTCATCTCCTGATTACATAGATCTAACAGTGGCAACCCAGTAGTCAGCAGTATTCCTAATCATAACTATATGGGGATGATGATGCGGCAAGAAGGCACTCATATGTCAGGCTCTTCCATGAGGTCCAAACCCATACTGTGTTGGTGGCTGGGTAATTCTGATTGTACGTTTTTGGTGGGAGGGGACAGAGGAAACGGAGGGGAAGATTATACTTATCTGACAGTTGCTCACTCATACCCTCTACCTCCTCCTCATCTCTTGCACCTTCAATAACAATTTCTGTTATCACCAGCCCCTCTCCATCGCTGTAATCCACCCTCCCTTGGCACCAGTCTGTGTGACGACAGTCTTGAACTTTCAGATATTGAAAATATCAATATCGCTATTAAAAATAAAAAAATATCAGAACTGTAGCAATTCTCACACCGGCCGCTGGGGCTTTTTTTTTTTTTTTAGATTGTAACGTTCTGTTTCAGAAAACGCACATGTACATTAGCCGCAATGACCGGACTCTGACCCTGTGTTTTGTATGGAAGCGTCTAATCAGCGTCAGCAAACGTTATGAAGGAGGGGAGGAGGTGAGCTGTGATATCCCCTAATGCAGGCATGTCAAACTCGGGGTACCCCGTGGGCCACATGAGTAACAAGAGGTTGTTGTAAGGGCCGCACACAGCAGCTAATGTCACACACTTATTTTAACAGCAGTCATGAAAACCAGATATGGAACGTCTGTGAACTGATTAGCCATATCTTCCAACAGCTGACTGAACTGACGGTGGTTGAGAGCACAACCTCTGATAAACTTTACCGTCTTTGTCACCAAGCTAAGCACATGATCCAATTTTAAAATTTTTGAACACAAATTCAGCTGATGAATTATGCAGTGAAAATGTACAAATGATGAATGTGTATAAGTTTTCAAATTTTTTTTTTATCGTAACTTGGCAGCAACACCGTTATGTCTGCCAACCATATTCGCAGCACCGTCAGTAGCTAGACATACAAGCTTACACAAATCAAAGCCATATTCAAACAGAACCTGATCGACTTTCTCAAATGTTCTCGCTTGTCGTAGTGTCATGCATGGGTACCGATTTCAAGCAGTTCTTCATAAATTTTAAATTCGCTATCGCAGGCCCTGATGAAGATTGCAAGTTGTGCTATTCCACTGACGTCAACGGACTCATCAATAGCAATAGAAAAATGTTCAAATCTTGATGATGCAGCCTTCAACTGTTTCACATCAACTGACATGTCATCAATCCGTTCAGCAACAGTGTTCCTGGAGTGCTCACCCCGCTCTAGTTTTTAATGGTTACATACAAGAAAGCCACTCACTTGCTTGGACTTTGCCTGTGCGGCAGTGGGTCTCTTCTTCCTCAGCACGGTCACAGTATCCCAGTGACTCTCAGCCATGACTCTTCCTCCGCTCACAACAAAACTGACTTAGGTGATCAGCAGCCACTCGAGCCGCAGATGTACAAAACTCACGATCAGCACTTCCGGGTCATCATTCATTGGCCCATATCCCTGCATATGACCTGCTCACGTGATCAGCAGCTGACCAAAGTACACACGTCATGGATTGACACGGAGCTAGTTGGTCGGCTGCTGATCACGTAAGCAGGTCATATGCAGGGATATGGGCCAATGAATGAAGAGCCGGAAGTGCTGATCGTGAAGTTTTTGAGCATCTGCGGCCCGCACAAGTCTCAAACTTTGTCTCTAAACTAGTTTAGAGACAAAGTTTGAGACTCTTGTGCGGGCCGCAGATATGCCTGTAAAGGGCCGCATGCGGGACGCATGTTTGACATGCCTGCTGTAGAGAACTAACAGGATTTACGTTGTGTATTCTGCCTCTTCCATTGTTCCAAGTATCTATGAAATCCATCCCTTATCTACGTTGGCTATCGAAGAGCAGGAAAACTAGAGCAGCGCTGCAACCAGTGCAAATGGTATAAATCTAGTTATCTGGGGATTAAGTGGTCAGCCGTCAATAGCAGATTCCATGCAAAAAGCTTGTGTATTTATTGGCCCATGTGGCAAGAACAAAGGATGATTCTAATATCAATGTATAAACTAAAAACAACCACCATGAATAAGTGAGTGCAAGCTCCAGGCTGTGGAGCGCAGTATCCATCTGTCCGCCGTAGGACCGCTCCTTATGCCTCTTTGGTTTCCTGTAAACCATTCTGGAACTTCCAGAATTAAGGTAGAACTTTCCTTCCCTGCAGAGGAGAGCGCTCACTGGTTATGGAAACTAGAAATGACCCTCACATAGTAAAGATTTTCCTGAAAAAAGCCATTGGATATATAGGAGACCCTCTGAAGTCAACGGTGTCCATATCAATCTTGTTGTAGACTTGTTGGAGCACCACCATGTTTGTGCCGTAAGACGTTTTTGCGATGGACATTACTGGATAGATTCTGAACCTGGTCTGATGGGTAGGAATATGGATAACACCTGGAAGGTGGCAGAGGAAGAAAAAATAACCGAGTTTAAGATCTTCACTTTATTGCTACCATTGTTGGTTGCTGTAACATGTTCTACAGTTTTGTCTTCAGGAAAATATTCTAGTAATGGTGAATGTCTCCTCTTTGAAATCCCATTCTGACGCCTCACTTTTGCCCACTGATTAAGAAACCAAACAGGGGTGTATTGGCAGTCAATGCTGGGTGAAGGACTAAGATCTGCTAAGAGTCAACAGAGCAAATCCGATACTGGGCATCTACTACTCTCGGTCCTCCATCTCTTGATCGGGAACAGGATCCTGCTGTTGTCTGCTTGTGGGTTGAGTAAAAAGATTCCTACTACCCTGGTCCAGTCCATCATCAGTCTTCACTCCTGACGTAAGAGGACCCAGGATGCCGGCAGCAGAAATGAACTGGTCATACGGCCATGGAGACTAGGACTGGACAAAAAATTCTAAACCCAGCATTTTCCAATTACCCTCTGACTCCTTGGATGGGACGAGTGATATCAGTACCTGGAGCTTGTTTACCCCAAGCTCATTTCCAACTCCTGCAGCTCTTTATTGGAGGGAACGTACCTGGATCCTTGTGTGGGTTTTTTTTTTATTTTTTTTTTATTTTTTTCTCTCAGATTAAGAATGTCAGTATCCATAGTACAAAAACTTTCATTTTAGATTTTAACAGTAACAAACACCAACATCACCAACTTATCCCCCCACCCACATCCCATTTAGAAAGCTCACCCTCTTACATTAACATATCCTCCAAAGATGCATATTAGCCATTATCCCCAACCGTAATAGTGCAGCCAATACTTCCCCCAGATTAAGGCCCCCAAAGCCTTTCCCCTCTTATCCACCTTCTAGTCCATTTCCAGCCAAGGAGTCCACAAATTTGTCAAACAGCCCCCTTTTTTCCCAGAGCAAGACCATGCTTACCTGGATTCTTGATTCACATATAGACAGGCTATTTTCTAGCTGCTCACAGTGAAGAAAGGTCGGATACTTGTTGGTTTGAAAGAACAGCTGTAAAGTGTTCAGCTGTGCTTGGGTGTAGTGTGTCCTCTTTCTGCACTGAGACGCCACAAGTCTGGCCCACCTAATAATGTTGGACTTGATGATTGATTTTTTTTTTTTTTTTGTCCATTCTTGCCCATTTGAGCATTTGTCACCAGATTATGACTACAGCTCATCTAGAGAAATAGAATAATATAGTAACATGGTTAGTAAGGCCGAAAAAAGACATTTGTCCATCCAGTTCAGCCTATATTCCATCATAATAAATCCCCAGATCTACGTCCTTCTACAGAACCTAATTGTACGATACAATATTGTTCTGCTCCAGGAAGACATCCAGGCCTCTCTTGAACCCCTCGACTGAGTTCGCCATCACCACCTCCTCAGGCAAGCAATTCCAGATTCTCACTGCCCTAACAGTAAAGAATCCTCTTCTATGTTGGTGGAAAAACCTTCTCTCCTCCAGACGCAAAGAATGCCCCCTTGTGCCCGTCACCTTCCTTGGTATAAACAGATCCTCAGCGAGATATTTGTATTGTCCCCTTATATACTTATACATGGTTATTAGATCGCCCCTCAGTCGTCTTTCTTCTAGACTAAATAATCCTAATTTCGCTAATCTATCTGGGTATTGTAGTTCTCCCATCCCCTTTATTAATTTTGTTGCCCTCCTTTGTACTCTCTCTAGTTCCATTATATCCTTCCTGAGCACCGGTGCCCAAAACTGGACACAGTACTCCATGTGCGGTCTAACTAGGGATTTGTACAGAGGCAGTATAATGCTCTCATCATGTGTATCCAGACCTCTTTTAATGCACCCCATGATCCTGTTTGCCTTGGCAGCTGCTGCCTGGCACTGGCTGCTCCAGGTAAGTTTATCATTAACTAGGATCCCCAAGTCCTTCTCCCTGTCAGATTTACCCAGTGGTTTCCCATTCAGTGTGTAATGGTGATATTGATTCCTTCTTCCCATGTGTATAACCTTACATTTATCATTGTTTATCACCTTTCAGCCCAAGTTTCCAACTTATCCAGATCCATCTGTAGCAGAATATATCACAAGTAATGGTGCACATTTACCAGGAGTGGCATAAGACTTTCTTTAATCAATGCCAGTAATTAAAGGCATTAATAACCCATTAAAAAGACCACTATATTTTCCCAAAAATGGACACCACACCTACCCAGGAGTTGTCTGGCATTGCAGTACCGCACAGGTGCACAGGTCAAGCCCCTTTTTAGTGGCTGTTGCTGTACATGGAATGACTCCAACTTGTTATCTAAATGCATACCCCCAAACAATAGCAGCTAAAATTTTAGACAAAAATGGGTGTTGCAGAGGCAGCGTTCACATGGTGCACCCCCTACAGAGAGGAATAGACACAAGCTGCATATAACACTAAAGGTACCGTCACATTTAGCGACACTGCAGCGATCTAGACAACGATCCCGATCGCTGTAGCATTGCTGGAGAGCTGTCACACAGACGGCTCTCCAGCGACCAACTATGCCGGTCCCCAGGTAACCAGGGTAAACATCGGGTTACTAAGCGCAGGGCCGCGCTTAGTAACCCGATGTTTACCCTGGTTACCAGCGTAAACGTAAAAAAAACAAACACTACATACTTACCTTCTGGTGTCTGTCCCCCGGCGCTGTGCTTCTCTGCACTGACTGTGAGCGCCAGCCGGAAAGCCAAGCAGTGACGTCACCGCTGTAATCTGCTTTCCGGCCAGCCGGCGCTCACAGTGCAGAGAAGCACAACTAATATCTCACGGGGAGGTCAGGAGTTGGACTGATGCTCAAAATCAAAGTGGAAAATGAAGTTACAGGCTGATCCAACTTCAGTGGAAATGCCTCAAGACAAGGAAATTATGCTCCGTAGTGTAGGGAGATCATACAGGCACGTGGAGGCCACACACAATGCCTGGGCATGCTCCTGATGAGGCGGCAGATGATCTCCTCCCAGACCTTGACTAAAGCATGCGCCAACTCCTGGACCGTGTGGTGCAACGTGACGTTGGTGGATGGAGCGAGACATGATGTCCCAGATGTGCTCAATTGGATTCAGGGCTGGGGAACGGGCGGGCCAGTCCATAGCTTCAATGCCTTCATCATGCAGGAACTGCTGACACACTCCAGCCACATGAGGTCTGGCATTGTCCTGCATTAGTAGGAACCCACTGCCAAACTCGCCAGCATATGGTCAATCCTGGTGTTTGGTGGCAAGTGCCAAGCATCCCACATGGTGTTGGGCTGTGAGCACAATCCCATCTGTGGATGTTGGTCACTTAGACCATCCTCATGGAGTCTGTTTCTAACTGTGCAGATACATGCACATTTGGACCTGCTAGAAGTCATTTTGCAGGGCTCTGGCAGTGCTCATGTTCCTCCTTGCACAAAGGCTGAGGTAGCGGTCCTGCTGCTGGGTTGTTGCCCTCCTACGGCCCCCTCCACATCTCCTGGTGCACTGGCCTGTCTCCTGGCAATGCATATGTTATTTTCCCAATTACAGTATGGCAGCCTGATGACCAGTTGTGAAGATGAGAAATTCTTGTAAATGTTGTTTTTGTTTCATTTTGTGGTAAAATGAAATGAGAGTGATTTTTTTTTTTTTTTTTTTTTTTTTTTTTTTTTTTTTTTTTTATAAGCGTTATTTTCTTGTATCATCTTCTGTCTCATGATTACCGGAACCTCTCGCCTAAAGTAAAATGCAGGAAACACCTTAAATACGGTTTGGTTTAAGTCTGTGAAATTTTTTTTTCTCCTCGAATCGATGTTGAACATCTTCCTCTCCTATTCGTGCAAAATAGATTCTTGATGTATTTCCTCTTCTCCAGACTCATCCTATGGCGCTAGTATAAACTCCAAATCGCCCACTCGCACAGTACGTTTGTGCTTTCCTGCAGAGTTTTGCACAGTAGTAGTCTACTCCTCCAGTGTCCTCTGGAGCTGTTCTGCCAGCAGAGAAATGAGATCCATGAACCTTGGCTTTGCAGGGTCCTCCAACTCGCTGTTTACCATTGTCCTTCTTGTGTAAGCCACATCTCTCCGAAGATTTTAGCTTCGGGTACAAATGATCGTATACATAACTAGGCCTTTTCTTTCCAGCGAGTCGGGGACAACGCCTAAGAGGGGTTTTCTGTTGGTCCTGTTTTAGACCTTTTCTCCCATTTTTGCTGCTTCATCTGCTGTAGTCAGGGGCCCCGGCCGCACAGTACACAGGGGACAACTATGGAGGAAGAGCAAGATTTACGTTGTGTATTCTGCCTCCTCCTCTGTTCCAAGCATCTGTCTATGAAATCCATCCCTTATCTGCTTCATCTATCTAAGAGCATGAAAATTAGAGCAGAACTGCAGCCAGTGCAAATGGCATAAATCTAATTATCTGGGGATTTAGTGGTCAGCCGTCAATGGCAAATTCCATGCAAAAATCTTGTGTGTTCATTGGCCCGTGTGAATAGGTGGCAAGAACAAGGAAGACACTCTAATATCAATGTATAAAAACAACCACCGTGAATAAGTGAGTGCAAGCTCCAGGCTGTGGAGCGCAGTATCCGTATGTTTGCCATAGGACTGCTCCTTATGTCTTTGGTTTCCTGTAAACCATTCTGGAACTTCCAGAATTAAGGTAAAACGTTCATTCCCTGCAGAGGAGAGCGCTCACTGGTTATTATGGAAACTAGAAATTACCCTAAAATAGTAAGACTTTCCTAAAAAAGGCCAATGGATCTATAGAAGACCCTCTGAAGTCAAAGGTGTCCATATCAATCTGTTGTAGACTTGTTGGAGCACCACCATGTTTGTGCTGTAAGACGTTTTTGCGATAGACATTACTGGATAGATTCTGAACCTGGGATGATGGGTAGGAGTATGGATGATGATGATGCCTGGAAGGTGGCAGAGGAAGAAAAATAGAATTAGACTTACCGGTAATTCGGTTTTAATCTTCTGTCACCTTCCACGACAGCATAGGAGGAGTACCAATTAATTCTGCACTGGGGGGGACAATAGCCTGGAGAACTTTCCGGCCAAAGACTGGACCAATTGTCCAATAGGGATCTAATCTGTAGTGTTTGTTAAAGGTATGTGGTGAAGACCATGTTGCGGCCCTGCATATCTGCTCGATGGAAGTGCCTGCTCTTTCTACCCATGAAGCTGAAGTAGACCTTGTAGAGTGGGCTTTGACCCCAATTGAAGGAGTCAAGTTCTGGGCCAGATAGGATTCTCGTATGGCCCTCTTGATCCAACTAGAGATGGTGATTTTTGCCACCTTTCTCCCCTTTTTCTGACCTGAGATATAGATAAACAAGTGTTGATCAACTCTAAAAGAGCTAGTTTGTTCAAGGTAGTGTAAGACAGTACGTTTAACATCGAGAGTATGGAACTCTTCCTTTTTTGGGTTTGCTGGATTCTGGCAGAAGGAGGGAAGAATAATGCTCTGAGATCGGTGAAATTCAGACACCACCTTTGGTAGAAAAAATCGGTCAAGACGGAGGATTATAGTTATCTGTTATTATCAGATAGCGTTCTCTAAGGCTTGAAGTTCCCCCACACGTCTTGCTGTGGTTATTGCTACCAGAAAGGCAGCTTTGTATGATGGGAATTGAGGAGAACAAGAAGTCGGGGACTCAAATGGTGCTTGTGTGAGCCCTCTAAGGACAGTCCTCCAGCCTTTAGAACTTGGGCTTCAGCAACCAGGCTGCCAGGTTCAATCTTTGGGGGTTCTGATGTTGGAAGGGCCCCTGGAGAAGTTCGGCATCTAACGGCAGGTGGACTGGCCCGTCTGTTTGTAGTTTTGATGAGGAGATTGAACCAGCTTCTTTTCGGCCATACCGGGGCCACCAAGATGGTCGGCACCCGCTCCTCTCGGACCTTCTGAAGGGTTTTTGCCAATATTGGGATTGGTGGGAAGGCATAGGCCAAACAGAAGTTCCATGGTTGTGCCAATGCATCTACCCTTCTGGAATTGTCTCAGAGATTCAGGGGAAATAAAGTTTTGGCTTGAGGTGAATAAATCCACCTCTGGTAGACCCCATCTGTCCACCAACATCCCAAAGACTCTTTTGTTCAGGCTCCACTCTCCTGGCTGGATGTTTTGGCGACTCAGGAAATCTGCCTGAAGGTTGGAAGACCCCTTCAAGTAGACATCTGTGAGGGAGAGGTGTTTTCCGGCCCAGCAGAATATTCAGTTTGAGATGCCTGCCAGGCTGTTTCATTTTGAGCTCCCCTGATGCTTGAGGTGAGCAACAGTAGTTGTGTTGCCTGAATAAACTTTTACGTGACTGCCTGATATTAAGCTGTTTGCGGCTAGGAGGGCTTCCTCTACGCTTTCAACTCCCTGAAATTGGAGGACCTGGCCCTCGTTGTCTGAATCCAGTGTCCCTGAAAGAGTATGCAATATTACTGCCCCCCAGCCTGCTGGCATCGGTTGTAACGGTCACAAGGTGGGATTGTGATCAGTTCACACCCCTGCAGATGTTTCTTCGGTTCAACCACCAATTAAGGGAAGCTTTCACATGCCCCAGAGTGTATACTCTTGTTTAAAGAGCCCGGATTTCCGTCCCAGTTTGTGAGGATGTGGGCTTGAAGGACTCTGGAATGAGTTTGAGCCCAGGACACTGACTGGATACAGGCCGTCATGGAGCCCAGAACCGGCATGCTTTTCCTTATAGTTGGAGATCTGTCTTCTCTGAAATCTATTAACTTTTCCATTAAAGCCCGGCGATGAGCCACCGGGAGAAAAGATTTCTGTTTTATGGAGTCAAACAGAACTCCCAGAAACCTTCTTGATTTGGAAGGTTGGAGCTGGGACTTTTTCAGGTTTGGGAGCCACCCCAGTGTTCTGAGGATATCGAGAGTCTTCGCAACATGACTGGTCAGAGTCTGAGCTGAGGGGGCTATCGGTAGCAGATCGTCCAGGTAAGGGACAATTATCCTGGAGAAAACTCCCGGTGCTGAAGAAATGCCGAAAGGGAGCACGTTGAATTGGAAATGTCTTATCTTCTGGTTGTACTGAATTGCAAATCTGAGATTTCCTGTGCCGGGGAGAATCCGCACGTACGCGTCCTTTAGGGTGATAGTCACCATAAAGTCTGGACCGATCAGGGGAATAGCAGATTTCACCGATTCCATCTTGAATCTGCGATTATAAAATATGACTATTGAGATTTTTCAAGTTTATTATGACTCTTGCTTCCCCTAATGGTTTCTTTATCAGGAATAGTCGAGAGTAATGGCCTGAACCCCATTATTTGGGGGTACAGGGGAGACTGCATTTGATTTTAAAAGGTTCCCAAGGCCTGTCATCATTGTATAGGCCCCCCGAGATGTTGGGGAGGTAATTCTCAGATTTCGAGGGGGGTATATTAATTCTATTAGCAGGCCCTCTTGTATCACTTTGTGCACCCACTGACAATTGGTAATGGCCCGTCAATGATGGACAAATTTTGCCCCCCCCCCCACCGGGATGCAGTCATTTATCCTGCTTCTTCTGTGGGGAGTGAGAATATTTTTTTTTCCCTTGGCGTAGCTCCATCTCCCAGTTTTCCCTTTGCCTCTTGTTTGAGGATTATTAGATTGGGGGGCACGAAAAACCACTTCCTGACAGGTTTTTGCTCCGGAAAGGTCTTTATTTTTCTATCTGTGGCCTTTAGATGAAATTCTGTAAGAGCGGGACCAAAGAGATAATCACCCTTTAAAAGGAATTGAGCAAAACGTAATTTTTCAAGGTAACGTCCCCACTCCACATCTTGAGCCAAAGGGCTCTTCGGGCAGAATTAGATTGGACTAAGGATCTGGCCACAATCCTAGTAGACTCCATGGAGGCATCCGCTAGAAAGGCCAAAGCCTTTTTGAAGCATGGGAAGAGAATCCAGTAGTTCTCCTCTCGAAGTACCCTGAGAAATGTTTCTCCAGTTCATCTAGCCATCGAGAGACGGCTCTTGTGACACTGGTAGCATCAATGTTGGATTTTAACCCCGATGTGGATGTTTCCCATGACTTTTTCAGTAAGCTTTCCATTTTCCTGTCTAATGGATCCTTCAGTTGAGAGGAGTCTTCAAAGGGAAGCGAGGTTTTCTTTGCAACTGTCGACCTTTGGTACATCCCATGGAGGAGAACCCGCTTCTAAGGGAAACCTGTGACTCATTTCAGAAGGGGTGACTAGGCGTTTCTCCTGGAGCTCCCACTCCTGAGATATTAAGTCTAGGATATTTTTAGGTACTGGGAACCCCACCTGCTTTTCCGACTTCAATCCTCCAAACATTTCATCCTGCATAGATTGAGGAATAGACTCGTCCTGTAACCCCATTGTGTTACGAACCGCCACTTCCAGCTCATCAATATAATCAGAGGAGAAAAATATTTTCTCGCTTCCACAAATTTAGAATTTGAAGGTTCACCCCATCTCTCCGAGGATGAATATAAATGATTACATTTCAAAAAACCTGATCTGCACATCCAAACATAGACACAGTGTGAACAGGTGCTGAACCCAGAGTCGCCAACTCGTATATAATCAAACAAATAGGGCAGCACACTGCAGCGCCAAAACATGCAAACTTGAAAACACGAAATTTTTTTAAACTGCATTACTAATATAAATGATTAGACTCAGAGTCCTAAAAGAAAAAAAGGAAGGATACAAATTGAGGAGATGGATGGTGCAGCGGAGGTGGAAGAGGATTGTACTTCATGTTTAACTAGGGTACGGATTTCCTCAAGGAGGGAAGGCTGTTCGGCTCTGACAACTTTATCCGTGCACCCCTGACACAGCTTCTTCTCCCATAGAGAGGGAAGCTTCAGATTCACATTTTGAAGACTTTTTGGCTGGGATTTTCTGGGCAAACTTGTCTCCCTGAAAAAGGGGGAGAGCGGAGTCATGAAAATAGAAGGGCACCCACTATCCTGGCTCAGATTTACTGGGGCAGCGCTGGGCTCTGCAGATGCAGGGCAGGAAGCGCCATCCATTCTGACAGGGATCAGTCTTACCTGGAGGTGTCTTAAGGCAGGTTTATATAGAAAATAAACCCAGGCCCCAGCGCAGGTTAGTAAAGCTCCCCTCCTCCCCGTGTCCTAGAGCAGGCCACCACGTGGAGCAGCATGCTCTCTGTGGCGTTGGAAATTCGGGGGCCGTAGGAGGCAATCCAGGAAGCATAAGCGTTCCACAGTGGAACGCAGGACCGGAAGTGACGCGCGCACACACCGAACACCGCAGCAGAGGAGGAGGAAAATGGCGGTGAGCTCACAGAGGACACCGCTGGGGATCACTGGCCCGCTTTACCCCCCCATGGAGGCGCAGGTGAGCCAGGAAGGTCCCGAGTCATGGGGAGACAGGAGCAGCAACAATGCGGAGGAAGGCAGAGCCCACGACCACCACTGCCCAGCAGGAAAAACCAGGTATACTGCGGTCGCCGGGCACACCGCATACGAAAACTCTCCATGCCCCATGGGGGACAGGAAAGATCCTGGCGACTAGGAGGTAGGAGGAGCCTTTTAACCTCTTGTGCTTCCTGCCCCCCATTAGGGAATGGAGACATCCTATGCTGTCGTGGAAGGTGACTAGAGAAACATGACTACGTTTTAGATCTTCACTTTATTTGCTACCATTGTTGGTTGAAATTTTTTTTTTTTCCTCTTTGAAAAATGATTCTGATGCCTCGCTTTTGCGCACTGATTTTTTTTTTTTTTTTTTTAAACCAAACAGGGGTGTATTAGCAGATCTTAGTCCTTCACCCAGCATTGACTGCTAAGAATCAATAGAGAAAATCCAATAAATGCCCAGTATCACTACTCTCGGTCCTCCATCTCTTGGCATCATCGGGAACAGGATGCTGTCTGGTTGTGGGCTGAGTAAAAAGATTCCGACTATCCTGGTTCAGTCCATCACAGCAGTTTTCACTCTTGAGGTAAGAGGACCCAGGATGACGGCAGCAGAAATGAGCTGATCATACTGCCGACGAGACAAGGACTGGACATCAACTCAAGGCCCAGCTGTTATGAACTGGTGATTCAGAACCACAATGGATCTAGTGGTTAAGAGCACACAAAGTGACCTGACAGTTAGCAGTGACATAGGACGAGCTCTGAGACGTGGGAACTCTGCTGACCGCATTCCCTGATCCTATCATACCACACTAGAGGTAGCCGTGGAGCGCTCCTGACAAGTCCTAGGCGCCTCGGGCACAGCCTGAGAAACTAGTTAGCCCTGAAGATAGAAATATCAGCCTACCTTGCCTCAGAGAAATTCCCCAAACGAAAAGGCAGCCCCCCACATATGACTGTGAGTTGAGATGAAAATACAAACAGAGATGAATTAGATTTTAGCAAAGTGAGGCCCGACTTACTGAACAGACCGAAGATAGGAAAGATAGCTTTGCGGTCAACACAAAACCCTACAAACAACCACGCAGAGGGCGCAAAAAGACCCTCCGTACCGACTAACGATACGGAGGTGCTCCCTCTGCGTCCCAGAGCTTCCAGCAAGCGAGAAAAACCAATAAAGCAAGCTGAACAGAAAATATTGCAAAACAAAAGTAACACAAGCAAAACTTAGCTTGTGCAGGATAGACAGGCCACAGGAACGATCCAGGAGAGAGCAAGACCAATACTGAAACATAGACTGGAGGCAATGAGCAAAGCACTAGGTGGAGTTAAATAGAGCAGCACCTAACGACTTAACCTCGTCACCTGAGGAAGGAGACTCAGAAGCCGCAGCCCCACTCACATCCACCAAAGGAAGCTCATAGACAGAACCAGCCGAAGTACCACTCATGACCACAGGAGGGAGCTTGACCACAGAATTCACAACACCCAGCATTTTCTAATTACCCTCTGACTCCTTGGATGGGACTGGTGATATCAGTACCTGGAGCAAGATTCCTTCAAACCTAGAGTTTACCCCAAGCTCATTTCCCACTCAAGCAGCTTTTTATTGGAGGTAACATACCTGGACCCTTGATTTGCCGATACAGGAACTTTTGGCCAGCTCCTCACGGTGAAGAAAGGTCGGATACATGTTGTATTGAAAGAATAGCTCTGAAGTGTTCAGCTGTGCTTGAGTGTACCCTATCCTAACAGCGCAGAAAGCGACCCCACAATTTTGGCCCACCTGATAATGTTGGATGTGATTTTTCTTTTGTCCTTCTTGCCCATTTAAGCGTTTGCGATCACCAGATTGTGACTTCAGCTCATCTAGAGAAATAGAATAATAATCCATCACAAGTAATGGCGCACATTTACCAGGAGTGGCATAAGACTTTCTTTAATCAATGCCAGTAATTAAAGGCTTTAATAACCCATTAAAAAGTCCACTATATCTTCCCAAAAGTGGACACCACACCTACCCATGAGTTGTCTGGCATTGCAGTACCGCACAGGTTGAGTCCCATTTTAGTGGCAGTTGCTGTACATGGAGTGAATCCAACGTATCTAGATACATAGCACCCCCCAAAACAGCAGTAAAGACTTTAGACAAAAATGGTTGTTGCAGAGGCAGCGTTCACATAGTGCACCCCCTGCAAAGGGGAATAGACACAAGCTTGCATAGAACACTAAATGATATTGCTAACTGTCTCCTATTCATGGCCGCACCTTGCAATCCCAGCCTTAGTCAAAAGCATTCAATTATTTTTATTGATATTCAGATTTCAGCAGTTGTGAGGGGTCATATGGAAGAGATTACAGGCATGTGGGCAATTTCCCCGTTTCTCTGCACTTCCTTCAAACCCCCAAAAAACAAGAATGAATAGAAACTAAAAAAAGATACATATATTATATACACCTCACAGCACTTCCCCCTCTAATTCCCATGACCATCATGTTTTATAAAGACGCACTTACCTGTAATTACAGACTGCACAAGTTCGCACTCCTATAGAAACATGGAAAACATATGTCTTCTAACAAAATGAAACATAGTGCCATATTATGTGGAAGCCAGGTAAATTGGATGTGCAGGACACACCAGAATTAATACATTACCACAAAGAAAAATGGTGTACTAGTCCAGAAACTAATGCAAATAACAACTTTATTAAGATACAAATACAGACAGGTCAAAAAAATGACAGTACAGGGTTAAAATCGGCTCTCCAGCCGTAGTTGCATACTACGGGAACAAAGCGGCACTCATGGTCCAGCAAATAAAGTAAGACATACTACCATACTCCATCCATAATGACTGGCACTGCTATACATACTCTCTAACCCAACAGTGGGGGTGAAAAGGAAGCAGCAAGGCATTCAATGTATTAACGCTGACAACATACCAGATGATGATGAATGCTGGACAAGGTGCCCTCTCCTCCCGACGCGCGTTTCGGATAGACCTTCCTCAAGGGAGGCTGTTATGACCTGGTGGTTAGGACAAGAGTGGACCAGATGATCAAGAGCACACGGAAAAACTTGATCGCTACTAAAACACAGGACAAGCTCTGGGAAATGGGAACTCTGCTGACCGCAATCCCTACTCCTATCACACACACTAAAAATAGCCGTGGAGCGTACCTGACTCTCCCTAGACGCCTCAGCACAGCCTAAGAGCTAACTAGCCCTAGAAGAAGAAAATACAGCCTACCTTGCCTCAAAGAAATTCCCCAAAGGAAAAGGCAGCCCCCCACATATATTGACTGTGAGTAAAGATGAAATCACAAACACAGAGAAGAAATAGATTTAGCAAAGAGAGGCCCGACTTACTAAACAGACCGAGTATAGGAAAGATAACTTTGCGGTCAGCACAAAACCCTACAAAAAGCCACGCAGAGAGAGCAGGAAACATAAACCTTCCGCACCGACTAACGGGCGGAGGCGCCCCTCTGCGTCCCAGAGTTTCCAGCAAGCAAGGAATATACAAAAAAATAAGCTGGACAGAAAAAATACAAAAACCAGAAAATAGCAAGAAGACTTGGCTTTAGCTGGAGCAAATAGGCAAGCAGAACGATCCGGAGCGAACTAGACCATAGTACTACATTGACAGCTGGCATCTAACAATGATCCAAGTGGAGTCAAATAGAGTGGCCAGCCAACGAACTAAGCTCGTCACCTGTGGAAGGAAACTCAGAAACACCCACAGTCACCAGAGAAAGTCCATGGACAGAACCAACCGAAGTACCACTCATGACCACAGGAGGGAGCCCGACAACAGAATTCACAACAGGAGGCGTACCCATACTAAAATGTCCCGTCCTTTTGTGCACGACATACCGGAAATCCATCTGCTCCAAAGCACTCCCACCACGTGGAACAGCCGGAAATGACAGAGATCCGGTAAGACTCACAACGTGCATGTCCGGAAATACCATCGCGGCCATCTTGGTAAAGGCACAGTATGCCCATATCACTATGTAAAACAGCGCTGAGTGCGGTGCATTGATCTAGGTGTACATGAACAGTACGATGTGCTTAAGAATATAAGAGCCCACACAATAGGTAAATATAGCACCAAAAACAAGAGGAAACGCAACACAGATGGTATACAGCATACAATCACATACCATAGGTAATAGCACAACACAATTAATAAAATAAACTATATACACATGCAAGGACAAAATACAAACAACAAATAACAGAAACAATATCCTAACATGGTCATGACTGCAAACAGAGAACCTAAATAATATATACATAAAGCGTGTCCAACATAAAAATATATAGGCCAGCATAAACGAGATATACCAAAATTAAACAAAAGTAGAAATACATCGGCCCATAAAATTGACAACTACAGCAATATCACGTACTATGACAAAGGACACAAAGATATAGCATATATAGTATATTATTATGAAGGTCCCCCAATGTACCCACATAACCTAATAATAAATGCAAAACAGACCAATGATATGCCAAGAAGATAATACATAAAACCGTAAACAACGATTGCTGAAAAGGAATGTGACTGCATAAATGGTGATACTAGATGATATCCACATTGCGTCCTCATATATAGAATTGCACCACACTCGTCAAGCTGAAAATGGCACAAAAGGAAAATTAAAATCCGGTAAAAAGCAAGCACAGCTGAATGCACGACTCGGATGCACAGCAGCAGGCAGATCAAAGAAAGGGAGCAAAAGAGCCCTTCATTAAGACCAAAGGGCTGAATGGTGGAAGTTGCCAGATCCATCTGGTCTCCAGTCTACCCAATCTTTTAGTAAGTCCTCCCCCTCTGATGTTAATTTTAAGAGCATCTATCTCTAACTTTCAGGGAAGTACCATCGCAGTTATGAAACTCCTTAAAGTGGCGGAGTAGGGTTTTGAGGGATACATCCGTGTGGCTGAGTGCCCAACACATGTTCTCTTATACGGACCTTTTAACTGGCGTGTTGTTAACCCAACATATATTAATCCACACGGGCACGTGGCATGATATACCACATATCTAGTGGTGCAGGAGATCCGCGGTCTGATTTTTATACTGTTTTAGTGTTGTCAAAATTCGATAAATCATTACATCTAACAATGTTTGGACAGGCGACACATCCGCCACACAGATAGCACCCCACTCCCCTAGGAAAGTTGTCAAGAAACGTAGCCACCCTGCCACCTAAATAATGACTGGAGACGAGATGGTCCCTAAGGTTTTTAGCTCGCCGAAATGCCAAGGATGGTTTCTCAGGAAGCAATTTTACAATAGTCGGATCCACCCGTAGGATCGGCCAAGCACTTTGAAGGATAGATCTAGTAATGAATCTTAATTTAGAGGGAGTATCCGAATTGGATCGGGAGTCATTACCAAAAAGGAGATTGTGCCGAGTGGCATGTTTGGCACGATTAAGTGCCCGCTTAATGGACCTATTACTATATCCGTGGGTTTTAAACCGCTCCCTCAGGTCATCCACCTGAATGAGGAAGTCCGCCTCCGAGGAACATATTCGACGGAGAAATTGCCCCACGGGCACAGAACTAATCATGTGACGTGGATGGCCAGGAAGCATGCAAAAGTGTATTTGTGGATGTTTCCTTCCTATAAATATCTTTTTGTAGGATCCTTCCTTATTATCACATCAAAAAACTCCAAAAGATTTGCCACTATATACAAATGTAAGATGGATATTGAGATCATTGTCATTTAGGGTATGGATCAGCCGCTCAAGATCGACTGGAGTGCCCTGCCACATGAAGAAGATATCGTCGATGTACCTCATCCAAAAAGGGACTTGGTCCATGGACCACAATTCATCGGACAGGAAGAGTTCCCTCTCCCAGAGCCCCAAGAAGAGACCGGCATAGGCGGGCAAAAAGGCCACCCCCATGGAGGTCCCCTGGAGCTGCAGGTAGAAGTGACCCTTGAATGCACAAAAGTTGTGTGTGAGGGTAAACGCTAGAAGCTCCAGCAGAAGGTCCCTAAATCCAATCGATAAGGATGAGGTACTAGGGAAAAAACGAATCGCAGATAAACCATCCTTATGTTTTGATATTAGTATATAGGGATTCCACATCTGCCGGAACTAGTAGAGTATCACCCTCAATTTGCAGTCCATCGATCCTGTGCAGCAGATCACCCGTATCCTGAAGGAAGGGAGGCCCGAGACTAGGGGTTGTAAATGATAATCAATCCACTTGTTGATATTCTCCAAAACGTTACCCCTATCCGAAATTATCGGTCTGCCAGGTGGTGAGGATACATTCTTATGAATCTTCGGGAGATGCTAAAAGGTGGGGATAGTGGGTTCAGGAACCACCAGAGCAGATCTAAGATCCCTGGTGATAATGTCATCCTCTAGCGCACGTTTCAAAATAACATCAAGTTGAGCCGAGTAAGCCGAGAGGATAAGTAAGCCTCCGGTAGCAAGTGTTGTTGTTAAGCTGACGGAAGGCTTCTCTCTCGTACATACTAGTGGGCCAGAGGACGACATTACCACCCTTGTCAGCTGGTTTAATTACAATATCCGGTAGTTCATGAAGACCTCTCAACCGACCCCTCTCCTCCCGTGAAAGATTGCCATTAATCAAGAATTTAGGAATTTTATAAAGTTCATCCACCACCTTGACATAGATTGACATTAGAGCATGTAGATAGTGGGGGAAACCTGTTGGAGCGTGGGCGGATTGTAGGAGGAATCTTGCCTCCACCTCCAGTGTGTTCAATTGCCAATTCCTCCAAAATTCTCAGAGCCTCCTGTTCCTCCTCTGTCGGAAAAATAGATTGAATATTGTTTGTACTAAAATATTTTTTTTAAAAAGCAATGATCTTGCAAACATATGCAAATCTTTAATAGTGGCAAACAAGTCAAATCCAGATGTAGGTGCAAAGGAGAGACCCTTACCAAGAAGCCCCAAATCCACATCAGAAAGACTGCTGACTTAAATAAATCACCTTATTATCCCTGATGTTCTTAGATGATGGGCTATTTCTCTTGTACGGGTGATACGAATGATCACGAAGCCTGTTACTCTCCAAAAATCCCGCAGTAGAATTAGAAGCGGTAGACACATCAGAACCGCCACTCACAGAGGAGAGATGTACTTTTCTGTAGGTTAATAGTATTTTTATCACGCCAAAGATGGACCCTTTCACTTTGGTAGTCCTTTAAATCTCTCTCGTATATTTCAACATTTGTGTCTCTTGGATTTTTTTTCACCATTAAATCCATAGGTTTATCAAGACTAACTTCAAATTTATTAATTTTGTCTGTCTGGACATACAGTTCGAACTTCAGTTTGTAAGCTATCAGGCCATCAAGCTCATTTATTTTGGTGATAATCATTTCAATCAGCAGCTGCATAAGGGCACTGGAGCAGCCGTTACAGATCTCTTCCCATTTGGAAATAACTCCCAAATCCTCAACTGGGTAAGATGGAATAACCCTTACCCTCAATCCCCCTATGGATCATTTTATTACTTGTATATCTCTCCAGAAACATCTTGTTCCACCTTATTCTGGTGCATTTTTCAATACAGTTTCTAATAGAGGAAAACTTTATCCTCCCATAATAAATCAGCTATCTGCGGTGCATCTGCCCCACCGTTACAAAAGACCTTAGGCTAGGGTCACATTGCGTTAGGGCAGTCCGTATAGCGCTACGGACTGTGGTAACGCAATGTCCCAAAAGGGATCGCGTTAGCTGATCCCGCTAGTGCAGATCCTCGATCTGCGCTAGCGAGGAACGGACCGCGAACGCTGCAAGCGGCGTTCACGGTCTGTCACTCAAATGACAGCACATCGCTAGCACACGCGTTATGCCGCGGTGTAACGTAGTCCGTTAAACGCGGTCACAGAACGCAATGTGACCCTAGCCTTATCCATTTCACAGCTCTAAAGTGTTCAGCTGTGCTTGGGTGTAGTGTATCCGCTTTCTGCGCTGTGAGACCCCACAATTCTGGCCCGCCTGATAATGTTGGATTTGATATTTCTTTTGTCCATTCTTGCCCATTTGAGCGTTTGCGATCACCAGATTGTGACTTCAGCTCATCTAGAGAAATAGAATAATATATCACAAGTAATGGTGCACATTTATCAGGAGTGGCATAAGACTTTCTTTAATCAATGCCAGTAATTAAAGGCTTTAAAGGGACTCTGTCACCTGAATTTGGAGGGAACACTCTTCATCCATAGGGGTGGGGTTTTCGGGTGTTTGATTCACCCTTTCCTTACCCGCTGGCTGCAATATTGGATTGAAGTTCATTCTCTGTCCTTCATAGTATATGCCTGCGCAAGGCAAGATTGCCTTGTGCAGGCATGTACTACGGAGGACAGAGAATGAACTTCAATCCAATATTGCAGCCAGCAAAAGGGTGAATCAAACACCCGAAAACCCCGCCCCTATGGTTGATGATTGTTCCCTCCAAAGTCAGGTGACAGTCCCTTTAATAACCCATTAAAAAGTCCACTATATTTTCCCAAAAATGGACACCATACCTACCCATGAGTTGTCTGGCATTGCAGTACCGCACAGGTTGAGTCCCATTTTAGTGGCAGTTGCTGTACATGGAGTGAATCCAACGTATCTAGATACATAGCACCCCCAAAACGGCAGTAATGACTTTAGACAAAAATGGTTGTTGCAGAGGCAGCGTTCACATGGTGCACCCCCTGCAAAGGGGAATAGACACAAGCTTGCATAGAACACTAAATGATATTGCTAACTGTCTCCTATTCATGGCCGCACCTTGCAATCCCAGCCTTAGTCAAAAGCATTCAATTATTTTTATTGATATTCAGATTTCAGCAGCTGTGAGGAGTCATATGGAAGAGATTACAGGCATGTAATTTCCACGTTTCTCTGCACAAACTAATAAAAGGGTTAATCGATCTCCCCACTCTCAGTCCAGCATTCAACCTCTGTTCTATGCTGTAATGGGAGCATAAATCACACACCGACCCAGGCCACACACCCGCTCATACACGCTGCCACCACCCACTCATGGGCGATGAGTCCTGGAACTAATAATACTAATAATGTCTATCACTCATACGGCTCACACACCTAAGACTACAAAAATTTGCTGAGTTCATGATCTTTTCTGTGACTGTCACAATACAGTAATGATTATATGGCAACTGATCGGTGGCGAAGACATAATGGTGGCCTTATTCAGACGTTTGTTTTTCATGGATAAGGTCCACAATGCAGTCTATGGAGACTTCCACATGCCTGTTTTGGAGGACCGTGTGTCTGCAAAAATAAAAAATACGGTAATAATTAAAAAAAAAAAAAGGCTTTGGCCATTTTTGATCAGCATCATGGCTCAAAATTACCCATACAAGTCAAGGGGTCGGTGAAAATCTCAGACAGCAAACAGTGTTCAAGTGTAATCAGAGTGCGGTTTTAATTTTTAATATCATAATGGATAAAAGAAAATGTAGTGTGGTGTTTTGTTTTTTTTTTTTGTTTTAATTCTTGCAGACATGCTGATGGTAAAACCTGATGCACTGGGCAAATGCTGATGAAAATCAGTCTCCTTTCTTTCCACATATGACATTCCATGTTCTCCATCTCATGCATGTGCAAATAAAAAAAAAAAAAAAAAAAAAAAAAACAGGCAAAAATTTGTATCCACCCAGAGATTTTCCTGCGATTATGCAACTTGCAATACAAAATGGATATCACTTTTGAAACTTTGCAGTGTGCACAGTGCATGGTGGAAAATTTTGACCACTCCATCACCCACATCCATGTACCATTTTTCCACCCAGCAGGAGGAGTTGTCAGAGGGGCACTGGCAGTGAGGGTCGGATGGGTTCCTGGGTCTTGAGGGCCTTGAATGAAGTAAGGGAAGGGCCTTGGACTGTAAGGGAGGTTTGGTTGGTACCCGTAATAGTTAAGTGTGGCAAATAATGGGCCTGCCCCATGCAATTGGGCGTGTGGTTTGATAAGAGCAAAAGTGCGCCCACAGAAATTCAGCCAGTTTACCTGAGTGTGAAGAGATGTTCAGCTTTGAAGAGCAGCTGCATGATAAGATTGCAAAGGCGGGTCTGGGATGGTTCCAGTTCTTCCTATCTGACCCCCTTCCAGCGTCAGCAGAAGAGGTGCAAAGAAGCCTTTCCCCCAGCGGTTGCCGTCACGCAAGGCCTCCATCACATTTGAGCCCCATCCCGGTGCCGATGAACGGACGCTGCAGGATGCGCACTGATGACCTCAAAGGGCCGCGCACAGCTCAGCATTCAGGCCCAGCAGCAGCAAGGGAGACCGGTCTGCTGTGAGTGCAACGGTGACCGCCAGAAGGCAGAAGAGCACAAGATGAGGAGCATCCAGCTATCAGAGGTAATAATAATAAAATAATCCTGTAGAATGTAAGCCCGCAATAAATATTATGGGGAAGGAGACAGTAGGTCGGGGGTTGCAGTAGCTCCGATGGTGTGAGGTGGCCGTGTGGTCATTACAGGTTGTAAGCTTTCTTGAAGAGGTGGGTTTTCAGGTTTCTTTTGAAGGATCCAGATGTGGTGGATAACCGGACTTGATGGGGCACAGAATTCCAGAGGATGGGGGATATTCAGGAGAAGTCTTGGAAGCGATTGGGTGAGGAGCGAATAAGCATGGAGGACAAAAGGTCTTGGGAGGACCGGAGATTACATGACAGAAGATATTGAGAGATTAGTGTGGAAGTATATAGAGGAGAAAGGTTATGGATGGCTTTGTAGGTCAGTGTTAGTAGTTTAAACTGGATACACTGGAAAATTGGGAGCCAGTGAACGGATTTGCAAAGTGGGGAAGCAGGAGTGTAGCGAGGAGAGAAATTTAGTCGGGCAGCAGAGTTAAGGACGGACTGGAGGGGTGTTAGAAGGGAGGCCACAGAGGAGGATGTTGCAGTAGTCAAGGCGGGAGATGATTAGGGCATGCATAAGCATTTTGGTAGAGTGAGGGTTTAGGAAAGGATGGATTCTGGAAATATTTTCGAGCTGGAGGTGGCGAGAGCTTGGATGTGCGGTTTGAAAGACAGGGCAGAGTTAAGGATTACTCCGCAGCAGCGGATTTTTGGGGACAGGGGAAAGTGTGATTTCATTTATTTTGATAGATTAGGTAGGGAAGATATGCGAGAGAGAGGAAAGAATTAGTTCAGATTTGTCCACCTAGAGGAAGGATATGGCTGATACTCTGGGATTCTGGAGAGTAGAGACATGACCTCTGAGCCAGAGAGGTAGATCTGAGTGTCATCAGCATGTAGATGGTACTGGAAGCCATAGGACCTTATGAGTTGTCCCAGGCCGAGTGTATAGATTGAGAAGAGTAAGGGCCCTAGGACAGAACCTTGAGGGACACCAACAGAGAGGGGGTGAGATGAAGAGGTAGTATGGGAGTAGGAAACGCTAAATGTGCGGTTGGTAAGGTATGAGGAGATCCAAGCTAGGGCAAGGTCTTTGCCACCAAAGGAAGAGAGGATCTGTAGTAGGAGGCAGTGGTCAACTGTGTCGAAGGCAGAGGACAGATCTAGAAGGAGGAGTATAGAGAATTGTCTGTTAGCTTTGGCTGTAAGTAAGTCGTTAGTAATTTTGGTCAGGGTGGGGACGGAAGCCAGATTGCAGGTTGTCTAAGAGGGTTAGATGCAAAGTGAGAGGAAAGTTCAGCATGGACGTGCTGCGCAAGGAGTTTGGAAGCAAAAGGGAGCAAAGATATGGGGCCATAGCTGGACACCGCGCTTGGGTCAAGGGATGGCTTTGAGGATAGGTGTGATTGTGGCATGTTTGAAAGCAGAGGGGAAGGTACCAGAAATTAGTGATAGGTTGAAGAGATGGGTTAGGGATGGGATTAGTGTGGTGGAGAGGAGGTGGGATGGGGTCAAGTGCACAAGTGGTGAGGTGTGATTTGGAGAGATGAGCAAGCTCCCCTTCAGTGATTTTTAGAGAGGGAAGTTATGGGGTTAGGGCATTGGTCTGGTATACTAAGGGGTTGTGGTGGTTTGACAACAAAGACTTGCCTTGTCTGCCACGCACTTCAAAAGTAAGAGACCAAACTCCTAGGCAATGATTAGGGAACTCGGAGGAGGGAGTTAAAAGTCCCGAACAACTGTTTGGGGTTGTGGGATTAAGATACGAGGGATGTAAGATAGGCCTGTTTAGCAGAGGTGAGAGCTGATTTGAATGCGAGTGTTGCTTGTTTGAGTGCAGTGAAGTCGTCTTGTGAATGTTTTCTTCCAATGACTCTCTGCAATTCTAGAAATTTACCGAAGCTTTTAGTGGTGTTGTTGTGCCAGGGTTGTCTATTGATTCGTCGCACTCTGCTATGCATGACAGGGGCGACCGTGTCAATGGCTGATGCGAGAGTGGCATTGCAGAAAGCAGCGGCAGTGTCTGTCGTGGAGTGAGGATATGGATGCTAGTGGTAGGATAGCCAGTGTGTGGGTGTCTAGGTGTGCGAGGTTCCTGCGTGGGTGCGCATGTTGCTGGGCATGGGTGACCAGTGAAGAGGACAGGGATGAGAAAGTGAGTAGATGGTGGTCAGATAGAGGGAGAGGGGAGGTGAAGTTAGATAGGTGAAGACCAGGTCTAATGTATGTCCATCTATGTGGGTGGCTGAGGAGGACCACTGAGTAAGTCCAAAGGATGAAGTAAGGGACAGGAGTTTGGAGGCTGCTGACTTGTGGGTGTCAATGGGGATGTTTAAGTCACCCATGATGATGGTGGGAATGTCAGCAGTATGGGGGCAGCAGGCCCTTATCAGCTCAAACTGATGACACACACAGACAGGTGATACACAGCAGGGATGGCCACAAACTCCAATTTAACCATTGCTGGTACTAGCCAGGCAGATGGTGTGCTTCAGACTGCTACAGCAGGACTGGAGAGAAGTGAACACTTAATAAGGGATAGTCAAGCTTCAGTGCTGCACAGATGAGTACAGCGTTTGTTCCACATCCAAAGCTCAGGTGGATGCTTACAGAAAAAGAAAAAGATCAGCTAGGGACGAGGGAATTATTATTTTTTTTTTTACGCTGTTTTGTCTTCGGATTGTTTTGCAGGTTCTGGCAGCAGCGTGGGAAATGAGGCTCTGAAGCGAAGTGGTGGAAAGGGTCATCACAGGTTGGGTGGAAGACACCATAATATGAGAAGGTCACCAGTGGACAGCCGTTCTGTCTCAGTCTATCATTTTGGCTTCTTCACCAGTAAGAAGGAACAATCTGCACACTGTCTCATCACTGGAGTGATCGTTTCACAGGTCTGGAGCTTCTGCACAGTCGGCGTCTGAGGTTCATACAGAAGAGGATCTGGATTGACAACTAAGATTGCCAGCTGGTGCAACAGCAGGGCCGCAGATCGGGAGCCGTCTGGATGGTGAGTGTCCCGTGTTACAGGCATGGTCCACACCACATAATACACGTGGTTCCAACAAAAATTTAGTCAAGGTTTTAAAGATGGTGCTAGCAGGTTTAGAACAAGAACGTGGGCACAGTAACCCACCTTTTAATACCAGGTGGGGAGCTTGCCCCTCAGCCTGGGGTGGATTCAACGGTTCATGGATTTGTTTTTTTTTGTGAGGTGGCTCCTTTGGGTGCTCACTTGGTTGGGGAAATGAGAGCGTAGATTAAACGTGGTGAATATTGAGGTTTGGTCCTTTTTTTTTTTTTTTTTTTCTTCTGATCAGGTGACAATAAGGAGAGCTCTTTTGGAGTGACAGGAAGGTGAAAGTTGCAAAAACATTCGGTAATTGGTTGCAGGCCTTTCTTGTATTGGCGCGCAAAATTTGTCGTTTACAGCCAGAGAAAGGTCCGGAACTGTTGGTTTATGTGGACACCATATTTAGCGCTCATAAGTTACATGGAGGGGCGGCATGGTGGAAATACGACAAGGAGTTCCGTCGACGTCTGACGCTATCCCATGGGCGTGGAGAACAGTGAATATTCATTCTCTTTAATAGCGGGCACACGTGATGCCCAGCAGCAGGAAGGCTGTGGCTAAAACTGCCCGCTATTGAAGTGAAATTAATATTCGCTGCCCTAAACTCCTATAGTCCTGGGTTTGGAGAGGAGCTATCCTCAGCTTGTAAACAGTGCATGACATTACGGTTATGCGCTGCTTATAAGCTGAAATCAGCTGCTGGCATCAGAAAAGGACGCTGCGAGGGAGCGTAGGGGAATGTAAGTAGAATGGTTTGGGTTTTTTTTTTTTTTTTTTTTTATGGGAGCCATGCATAGCAGGATGGGGATGAGGGGGCCATTCATGCCTGGATTGGGGACATATATAATATAATAATATAATCAGGATGGGGGATATGGTACAGAATTGGCCACATTTTTTACTTAAATTTTTTTTCTATTTTTCTCCTAGTCTAGGTTTGTTTTATGGTCCGGTACGTCTTATACCATATTTTTCGGACGATATCAGTGAGCGAGCGAGTACTTGGTGGCCATAATACTACAGGATTGCTTCATATTCTATGTGGGGGGAGCTGCATTATATTTTATATAGGGCCTACATTATATTCTGAGGGGGCTACATTTATAATCTGAGAGGGACTAGACCAACCCCTGCTATATCATGAAGACGTGTAGTCAGAGGAGTAGCTATGGTTTTGGTTCAGGGGGGCAAAGCTTCTAAATGGTCCTGCCCTAACCAGGTAACCTTCATTACAATTCAGTGATGCGCCCCTAATAGTGGAGGAGAACCTCAGAAGATGACCGCACTATTGCTGAAGATAATCTCTATATAAAGACCAACATGGATATTACCGCCATATAATCAGTGGTAGATACTGGTCCTACAGAACATATAAGAGATCACAGCAGTTACAGATAATGTCTTGTTGTTTCTGATGGAATTGTTCACTTTTCCCGTCTTTTCCTTCTGGCCCAGACCGTCATGACAACTTCTTCCAGCCAGGACTCTGCTGCAGAGAATACAACAAAGACACATTTCACTTCTCATATTCCAGCCCCATCACCATCTATCCCCAACCTGCACAAACTCCCCATCCTGCTGATACGGCAGCAGCGGCTCAGTATTGGGGTATGTGTCCCTATTACTGCCCCTGATACCCCAATACTGAGCCGCTGCTGCCGTATGTGTCCCTATTACTGCCCCTGCTGTGTGGTTCTCTGTGCCTTCTAAATTCTGAAGCACTCCTCTATAATATAGTAATGCCGGGTGCAAGTGCCCTAGAAAACAGTGCCCACATTTTGCTCCCTAGAAAGTAATAATGCCATGTGTGCCCCTTTGATAGTCACAGTAACCTGAGATCCTCTATAACAAGAAGTGCCCACTCTACATTTAATAATGTCCCGAGTCTGCCCCCCCTGTACAGCTCCCCTATACAGTATAATGCCCCCTCACTGTATAGTACCATCCACACAGTATACTGACCCCTTAGTAGCCCCAAAACTGATTGCTCCAACACTGTATGATGGCCCCTTCACTGTAATCTCCATACTGTATGATGGCCCACTAGATGGCCTCCATATAGTATAATGCACTCCCTATAGGACTCCATATAGTATAATGCACTCCCCATAGGCCTACTCTATAGCACAAGGCCGGACCCCATAGGCAGACCCTGTAGTATAAGGCAGCACCCCATAGGCAGACTCTAGTAAAAGGCAGTACCCCCATAGGCAGATCCTGAAGTACAAGGCAGCCTCCCTATAGGCAGATCCTGAAGTATAAGGCAGCCCCCATAAAAAAATAAAAAAATAAATACTCGCCTCTCTTCCACCTTGTTCCAGCGGTGCTCCGACCTCCCGCTCATCTTCTGACAGCGGGCGCTGAGTGGTGTCATCACGCCCACTGTCAGCGTCGGTGACACCAGATGATGGGAGAATGAGCGCAGTGCTCCTTCCCTCATCAGTGTGGTAACGGGTGGGGGGCCCACTACTGGCACCGCTTCCCCCGGCCTGCTCAGGGGCCCCATAGCGGGTGGCAGAGCAGTGAGATTTATTCTCCTTGCTCTGCCGCAGAAGGTAACTGTATTGGCACACTGTGCACGCCTATACAGTAGCGTAGCTCCGGGTGGGCCCCCCTCTAACCACCCGGCCCCCTCTGCCCCCCCCGGTAGCTACGCTAGTGCGTTTACTACCTTATATTATACACTTTTATTAGCGTGTTTTACAGCACAATTGGTGGTCTTGTATTTATATCTAGCTACATAGTGGCCCTCATGAATAATGTTCTGTGGTGGGCCCAAGGTGCTCCAGTCCCACGCTGGAGACGCCCACCTTTGTTTAATTGTTGTTCTTTCTGAGGTACCTTTCTCATGGGTGATCATCCATTTTTCCTTAGTTTTGTTGTTGCCTACATTCCATGCACGCTGCTCCTATTATTGCCCATCATTGTATTATATGTGTACATGCTTTGCTATCCAGGCCACCATGCACCCGACGTCCTGTGGGGTACAGAGACCAGATGTCTCCCTTTCATCACAACCGCAGGACCAGACTCGTATGACTTGGATGGATTGTACCCATGCGCAGAACACTAGGACACAGGTAACCTCTACGACCCTTCAAATCATTAACCTTGCCAACTATGAGCAGTCTCCTACCAAAGTCAGTCCTACAGAGGGTTGACCTTCTCCTCGACCCAGGTTCTTGACCAATTTGATCTAATTAAAGATCTTCTTTCATTTTGCAGAAAACTTATTTTTCAGGTTGTCCACCGAAACCAATGAAGGCTCTTGCAGGGGATGAGCGTCGGACCTTTCAGGATCTCCTAGACCTCCTTCAGGAGAATGCACCATTTATCAGGTAGGAAGAAATTCCCACATGGGAAAAAGTCAAATGCCTTTCCCCTAATTTCCCCACTCCCAGTGGTTTAAGATTTGCTTTGAACTTAAGAGGTTTCCTCCGCATGTCACCTGGGACGGCTTGCCCTCAAAATCTTACTGCCCCAGAAAGCATGGCCCTCATATCTCTCAAACAATGAGATCCTTATCAAAGAAGCTGATAAGGGGGCAATGTGGTATTCTGGCCCACCCACATGTCTCTGGGCTTCCTCCAAGTACAGCTTGACAACCCTAGATTTTATGCCAGGCTGCCATCTGATTCCACACCCATCTTCTGGGGATCATTTCAGCAAATGAAAAAAGTACATGTGGGTGGAAGTGGAGCACACTAGAACACCAACGTTCTACTTACTGCCTAAAGTTCATAAGAACACCCAGATACCACCTGGTCACCCGATTGTGGCTAGTATAGAGTTTGAGCAAGCATAATGCAATTAATGTATGACTTGAGTGGGTAAGAAGAGAAATGTAATCTATGCTATTATTTGTCCTTACCACAGGGTCTATATTAGCCAAACTTCCCAGGAACTGGGAAAACGAGCACTAAAGCGTCTATCAACCATCCATTTGGCAGCCTCTGATGTGAAGGGCAAGACCTTAACCCCTGTTGCTGCCCACTTCCTGACCAAACATGGTGGTAAATCCACTAATTAATTTCTTTGGTCTACAAAGGATCGTTTGCAACGGGAGATATGGTAGCTGTCACAAACCATTGCTACTAGTGGAGTCAAGATGGATTTTCTATCTACAATCTGTTGCTCCCTCTGGACTCAATGAAGAACTTCTATTCACGGGGCTCCTGAGCTTGCGAACTTGGACCATTGTGACTACGCGGACCCATATCAATCGTTGATCTTCCCCCATCGGACTGTCAACTTTCATTGGACATTTATTTTTATTCCATCTCATACACCTCAAAGTTGCAACCCACAAGTTAAAAGATTTGATTTTTTATTTTTCAACTTTATTCATGTTCCTATTTCTTTGGTACTCATGATTCCCCGTTACCAGATCTACGTGGGGCCCATACTGGGCTTTCAGCTCTGTCAGCCTCCATCGGTCTGGAATCCTTTTCTCTATAGTATGTATATACTTTGAAGTAATAATCCTGATGATCTTAACCCATTTTATTTCTTTGCACTCAAGGCTATCGCTTTGTCTCGCATACATCGGTCTACAACATCCATTACAGGAGGGTGTCCAGATACTTGACAAGTGGCTTTCAATGTACAGCCAGTCGATTTTTCACTGGTGACCACAAGCCTGGGTTCATTGCAGCACTGCCTCTGTGAATTCCACTATTACATATCTTCCATGTGCTTTGCATATTTATCAGCACTTGTGGTGAAATATGTGTGTGTATAGGTATGTGTATGTATGTATATTATAAAATATATCTGTGTGCGCAGTGGACTATATATAGATAATTTCTTTTGTTACTGGCAAATGTAATATCTGTCTTGAAAGCTGTAAGTCGCACCTAGGTGTCAATAGGGACTTCCTTGAGACTAGTAGAAATTGTCTCCATATCTCACCAGGAGGTCTAGCTAGGGCCAAGAAGAAAGGTAACACTTGACACCTCCCAGGTCTTGGAGGGGAGATGCTAATTGCGGCCTGAGGTTATCTATTCCTGAGAACCTTTTCACAAGTGTCTCAAGAGAAAAACAATATATTCATTAGTAGCGCGGCCGTGGCCAATCAAAAAGCCAGCAATTATGATATTAACCTGAGGGGCCGGTCTAGAAACCTGACCTCCAGACCAAAGTTATAAATTTAGGCTGCAGACAGAGAATTGTGTTCACATGATGGGGGCAGCCTGAAAAGCTGGTGTGATCCAATCTACATCGTCCTACCCTCAGGGAGCAGAAGCAACTACCAGTTAGATAATTTCTGTAAGTTTCTCCTATTTACTTTATACTGTTTTGCATAAGTTGTATGTCTTGTTATTATATTTTTATACCTTTTGTTATTGTAAGCATTGAACCTTTGGTTATTAAAGTATAAAACTTTAACAAGTTGAACCTTGAATGTTCTAAAAGAATCCATAGCCTAAGGTGTGTGAGCCTTATGAGTGATAGACATTATTAGTATTAGTTCCGGGACTCATCGCCCATGTATTTGAGTGGTGGCAGCGTGTATGAGCGGGTGTGGGGTCTGGGTTGGTGTGTGATTTATGCTCCCATTACAGCATAGGACAGAGGTTGAATGCTGGATGGAGAGTGGGGAGATAGATTAACCCTTGCAGGCACAACCCCAAGTCACGTGTGAGAGCAGATACGTGACGAATAAGTGACTCCACGGAGAAGGGATCTGTGACAGCACTTCTTTCCTTACTTTTTCGTAAATCAAGTTTATTAAGTTGCAAATGGATGCATAGTTGAGATCAAAGTATTAATGTGCATTTATGGACACATACAGAAATGTAAGAATAAGACAATATTTGGACAACTTTCTATAATGATTTGTCTCTTTTACAATAATAAAAAAGAAAAAAAAATGATTATAACTGACTCCTGAAAGGCGAGTCCAATAATTATTACAGATTGTTATAATTGCAACCTTGGGAGCGGACTCTTTCTAACTAAATTAAAGGTCTGTTAATTTTAGTAATAATCGTTTATAATTTTCAGTGTCAAACGCTCCCACCACTCAACTGCCGAGTAATTGAGATGAAACTGAAATATCAGTTGGCAGTAGGAGCATCCGAGCTCGGAAAAACTCTTCTAACGAAGAATCAAGATAAAACCTAGACCATGAAGAGAAAAGAGAGAAAGTAAGAGAAAAAGATAGAGGGGAAAGAGAAAAAAAAAAAAAAAAGGGGGGCGAAATCTGGTCTTTTGTCCTGACTAAGTTAGATCAGTGATTCTTTTATACGAAGATCTTGGTTTTCTACTCTCTATAGTAATGATGGGTATGTGCTTAAAATAGTCCGGTTAGGTCAATTAACGCAACCAGACATTCAACTCCTCGGTCTCTCTGAAAACAATCCAAGGAGACCAGACAGTAAACACCTTACCCGAAGTTCCAGTATCCTGACTGATCAGTTGTTCCATTCTATATATATGATTCAGTTCTATAATAAAATCAGCGCGGAAAGGAAATGTTGATTGCTTCCAAAAACGGGGGATTAGATTGTGTGCCGCTGTCAGGAAATGGCGTCGGTACCTTCATACTAAACGACGCTGCAGCGATCCAGACAACGATCCGGATCGCTGCAGCGTCGCTGTTTGGTCGCTGGAGAGCTGTCACACAGACAGCTCTCCAGCGACCAACGATGCCGGTAACCAGGGTAAACATCGGGTTACTAAGTGCAGGACCGCGCTTAGTAACCCGATGTTTACCCTGGTTACCATCCTAAAAGTAAAAAACAAACAGTACATACTTACCTTCAGCTGTCTGTCCCCGGCGCTGTGCTTCTCTGCTCTGGCTGTGAGCGCCGGGCAGCCGGAAAGCAGAGCGGTGACGTCACCGCTCTGCTTTCTGGCCGCTGTGCTCACAGTGAGTACAGAGAAGCAGAGCGCCGGGGACAGACAGCTGAAGGTAAGTATGAAGTTTGTTTTTTTTTACTTTTAGGATGGTAACCAGGGTAAACATCGGGTTACTAAGCGCGGCCCTGCGCTTAGTAACCCGATGTTTACCCTGGTTACCAGCAAAGACATCGCTGAATCGGCGTCACACACGCCGATTCAGCGATGTCAGCGGGAGAGCCAGCGACCAAATAAAGTTCTGGCCTTCTAGCCCCGACCAACGACATCACAGCAGGATCCTGATCGCTGCTGCGTGTCACACTGAACGATATCGGTAGCCAGGACGCTGCAACGTCACGAATCGCTAGCGATATCGTTTAGTGTGAAGGTACCTTAAAGGGGACAGTGGACACCCCTGTCTCGTGCCGTTTCGTATGCAGAAAGGGTCTGACAATGAGCCGTTCACCTTGACCTGAGCAGAAGTAAGCTCCTAAAGGGCCCTAATACTCCATAGCGCCCTCTTTTGTAATCCAATGCCTTTAAGCGTTTGACACATGAATTCCCATCCCACCCTGTTGAATGCTTTTTCTGCATCTATCGACAAAATACACAAAGGATCACCTTTTTTGTTGGCTCTGTCAATCAAAGAAATGGATCTGATGGTGTTATCCCTTGCCTCTCTTCCAGGTATGAAACCTACCTGGTCCTGGTTAATCAGGTGGGGCAAGAGGCAATTAAGTCTTTTTGATATTGTTTTGTCATAGATTTTAACATCCATGTTTATAATCGAGATAGGGCGATAATTGCTACACAGTGATGGATCCTTTCCCGGTTTTGGAATAACTGTAATATGAGCAATTAGGGCTTGAGGAGGGAAGGAACCTCCTGAGGAAATGGAAGTTGCACGTTAATAAGAATAGAGGGCATAGCGGGTCTGAGAATTGCTTATAGAAGCCTGCAGTGTAACCATCGGGACCTAGACTTTTGCCTAATTTCAGGTCTCGGACCACAGACGTGACCTCCTCTAGAGAAAAGTCATTCTCAAGATCGGCCAGGATCTCCTCAGAGATTGTGGGTAATTTGCTTAGTTGGATATAGGATTTAATTTTTTTTCTTGGATCTTTGAAACGGCCGTTTGTTATAGAGGGAGCTATAGTCATAGAAGCTAGACAAAATGTCCCTAGGGCTATGAACTTTCCTACCTTTAGCATTTTTAATGTGTGAGATAAAGGTTTGTGGGCCCCGCGGATTTCTTTCCTTACTTTTATTTTTCCTGCTTGATCAGCCTGGTATGCCTCGGTACTTGACTGACACATGGGTCTTTCACCAGGTCCCTTACATGTTGAGCTGCTCACAAACTGTCCATGCGTAGTTGCTGGTTGGGTCAGTTCCTAGTTCAGGAGATAATATCTATTTGGCCGGTGATGTTAAACCTCTATGATCCAGTGGCTTCACCTCTATGGCACCCTTTGCGGACTCTGACCCCCTTTTTTCATGGGGCTGGAGTTCATGCATTCTCTCCACACTTTTCATATAGGTGCTTGCTGATTTATTTTATCTATATATGGGTCTTTTTGCACTCCATGCTCTACATCAGCAACACCGCACCCCATTGATGGACTATGCTGTTTTTTCATTTTGTGATATTTGCTGATTTGACCAGCACGTTTACTCAATGCGCATTCGTCTGCATGTTAAAGTACCGTCACACTATACGATTTACCAACGATCACGACCAGCGATACGACCTGGCCGTGATCGTAGGTAAGTCGTTGTGTGGTCGCTGGAGAGCTGTCACACAGACAGCTCTCCAGCGACCAACGATGCCGAGGTCCCCAGGTAACCAGGGTAAACATCGGGTTACTAAGTGCAGGGCCGCGCTTAGTAACCCAATGTTTACCCTGGTTACCAGCGTAAAAAAAAAAAAACACTACATACTTACATTCCGGTGTCCGTCAGGTCCCTTGCCGTCTGCTTCCCGCACTCACTGCCAGCCAGCCGTAAAGTGAAAGCACCAGCACAGCGGCGAGTCACCGCTGTGCTCTGCTTTCACTTTACAGCCGGCAGTCAGTGAGTGCGGGAAGCAGACGGCAAGGGACCTGACTGACACCGGAATGTAAGAATGTAGTGTTTGTTTATTTTTTTTACGCTGGTAACCAGGGTAAACATCGGGTTACTAAGCGCGGCCCTGCGCTTAGTAACCCGATGTTTACCCTGGTTACAAGCGAACGCATCGCTGGATCGGTGTCACACACACCGATCCAGCGATGACAGCGGGAGATCCAGCGACGAAAGAAAGTTCCAAACGATCTGCTACGACGTACGATTCTCAGCAGGATCCCTGATCGCTGCTGCATGTCAGACACAGCGATATCGTATGGATATCGCTGGAACGTCACGGATCGTATCGTCGTAGCGACAAAAGTTGCACTGTGAGACGGTACCCTTAGTGTTTGTGTTAGCTCTGCTCTACCCAGACACCGGGTCCCGTGCTTATGGCGCATGTGCTGACCCCGGCTGCACGTCATCTGGCATCAGCTGGTCAGCTGCTCTTCAGCGCCACTTTGACCCCGACCGCATGTAATCCAGAATCAGCTGAGCCTCTGGTAACCTCCCACAGACCACTTGCTTCCTCCACGGCTGCACGCTACAGGACACACCGGTAATCAATTATTAATCTGGACTGACCAGCTAGCCGTGTCGGCCCAGATTAATAATGGATTACTGGTGTGTCCTGTAGCGTTTAGCCGTGGGAGGTTACCAGAGGAACTATCACAAAAATGCTAAAACGCCACATAGTCCATCAATGGGGTGCAGTATTGCTGAGGTAGAGCATGGAGAGTAAATTGTCCCATATACAGATAAAATAAATCGGCATGCACCCATGTGAAAAGTGTGTAGAGAATGCATGAACTCCAGCCATTTGTTGCTGACACCGGCTAGCACATTTTCCCTGATGAAGCTGCGCTCGCGGCGATACATGTGGTGCTCTCCCCACTCCCCTGGAGCTACCGCTTACTATGGTATCCTTCGCTCTGACCTTTTTGATATCCTGCATTCTCTCATTGGGATGACGGTGTCATGTGTTTGGGCACGTTATCTACCCATATCCCCTCATCCTTCCTCTCCCCCAACTGCAGGGATTGTCCTCCTACAGCCTAGCTTTTTGTACATGCCTTCCCATTGTGCCTCCTCCAGAGGTTTACTTTTGAGCTGCCAATTTTAACTGGTGACCCAGTTCTCATACTTTTTTTTTCATGCCTGTGCTGTAGTCTTACGGCTTTTTGTGGTTTGTTTGGTCACTATAATAAACTATTGGGATGCCCATCTTTGGTTAATTGTTCTTTCTTAGGTACCAATCTCATGGGTGATCATCCATTTTTTCCTGTAAGTTTCATTGGTGCCTATATTCCATACACGCTGCTCCCTTTATTGCCCATAATTGTATTATACAAGTTTACATGCTTTTCTATCCAGGCCATCATGCGCCCAGGAATGTGATTACATGGGTTTTACATGGTTTTTATTGCTTTTGGGTTTTTTTGTTAATAAAATTGCATTTTTTTTTTTTCATGTATACCAGGTGTGCACAATGTGTTGAGGGAGGATCTAAAGTGATCCTTCACGTTTAACTCAGTGATTTCCAAATCAATCTACAGGGCGTTGCCGGCAACTGAAAATGACCAGACGGAGATGTATGTCTCTGTTTGGGGGGGGATCAAGCAGATCTCTCGCCCCGTTTATTGTGTATGACTTTTCATAGTCATAGAAATTTATACTTCAACCAATCAGCATAAGAACACACTCAAAGTTCTTAAAGGGACACTGTCACCTGAATTTGGAGGGAACAATTTTCAGCCATGGAGGCGGGGTTTTGGGTGTTTGATTCACCCTTTCCTTACCCGCTGACTACAATATTGGATTGAAGTTCATTCTCTGTCCTCCATAGTACACGCCTGCACAAGGCAACATTGCACCTTGTGCAGGCGTGTACTACAGAGGACAGAGAATGAACTTCAATCCAATATTGCAGCCAGCGGGTAAGGAAAGGGTGAAAAAAACACCCAAAAACCCCGCCTCCATGGCTGAAGATTGTTCCCTCCAAATTCAGGTGACAGTGTCCCTTTAACCTATAAGAATACAGGAACAGTCTGTACATCAAAGTCTCTTTGAACAATACACCATCAGTCTCATGTCCTGTCCAGATTGCAACAATCAAGGTCTCATAACAGCTGTAAACTTTAGCCTAGTAACAAAATTTATATCAAAACAACAAAATGGAGTCGAAAAGCACAAAATGGAGAATCCTTCTTAACTTGTTCCTTCACAATTGTATATGCATTGACCTTTCCTTCTCTAGTTTGCTTCACGTGACCTCATGCATTATGCAGCACCCTTTTTGTCTTGCGTATATTGTTGTGCAACCTATTCTATATAGGTTACCTGAGATCAGTGAGCTTTCTCCCCCTCTGTCTGCAGCCAATCACTGCCCTCCTATCTATATAAAAGGCCTCATCCTGGAGATGATCAGAGCATCTTGAGACAGTGGTAGATTATGCCACACGGTATCCAGAGGCGGTTGCGTTACCTAACATACTGGCAGAGACGGTGGCGGCTGCCCTGCTCCAGGTTTTCTCACGGGTTGGATTTCCCCGGGAGATTATCTCGGACCAGGGTACCTAGTTTACAGTAGAGGTGACCAACCAACTGTGGAAGCTGTGTGGCGTAAAGTCCATTAGAAGCGCCCCGTACCACCCGCAAACCAATGGGTTGTGTGAACGCTTCAACAGGACGTTAAAACAACTCATTGGGACTTTTATCAGGACTTGCAGGGACTGGAAGAAATTCTTGCCGCACCTCCTGTTTGCCTATCGGGAGGTGCTCCAAGAATCCACGGGGTTCAAACTGGTATATGGGAGGCGGGTAAGGGGACCCCTAGACTTAGTGCTAGAACACTGGGAAGGGGAGGGCCTCATAGAAGGGGTACCTATTGTAACCTATGTGCTGGAATTCCGGGATCGCCTACAGGAGCTGACCCAGGCTGTACGTGGGAACATGCAGGTGGCCCAGCGGCGCCAGCGCGTATGGTACAATCGGAGGGCTAGAGAGCGCACCTTGGAAATAGGGCAGAAGGTCCTGGTGTTAGAGCCCACTAGGCAGAACAAGTTCCAAGCTGCATAGCAGGGGCCCTACCAGGTAGTGGGGAAAATAGCCGACACCACCTATAATGTCGCCGATTGTGACGACCCCAGGGTTATCCGCATGTTCCACGTGAATATGCTGAAGCCCTACCGGGAGCGCTCTAAAGAGGTAGTGGCCATCTGTGCACCTGAAGCAGAGGATTTAGCCGGACTTCCCTTGCCTGATGTCTTAGGGGAAAGGAATCAGTTTAAAACATGGGACCAGGTACACTTGGGTAAAGACCTAGGTCCCCGGGAGAGACAGCAGGCAGAGGCGTTGCTGAGGCAGCGACAGAGGATGTTTTCGGGGAGACCAGGGTACACTCACCTGGCACAACACAAAGTGGAGACCCAGGATCAGACCCCCCCTTGGAGAACACTCCTTCCGCATCCCTGAGTCTGTACGAGAGGGGATGCGACAAGAGATACAGGAGATGTTGCGTTTAGGGGTCATTGAGGAGTCAGATAGTCCCTGGGCAGCCCCCGTAGTGTTAGTGCCCAAGAAGGATGGGACTACACGGTTTTGTGTAGACTATCGTAAGCTCAATGAGAAAATGGTGACGGATGTGTATCCCATGCCACGTGTGGATGAGTTGTTAGACCGGTTGGCGGGGCAAAGTATTTGACCACCATCGATCTATGCAAAGGCTACTGGCAGATTCCCCTTATTATTCCAGTTTCGAGTTATGCCATTCAGGATGAAGAATGCCCCAGCGACCTTACAGAGGCTGGCTGACCGGCTTCTGGATGGTCTCCAGGACTATGCGTGTGCCTACCTGGATGACATCGCCATCTACAGCGTGACATGGGAAGAGCATCTAAATCACCTAGAGACAGGATCCATCCGCATCCCTGAACCCAAACAAGTGTCACGTGGGCAAAGCAGAGGTTCAGTATTTAGGGCATTGGGTGGGAAGTGGGAAACAGCGACCAGAACCAGCCAAGATTGAGGCCACAGCCAAATGGCCCACCCGACGCACTAAAACTCAGATCATGGCGTTTCTAGGGACAGCGGGGTATTACAGGAAATTCGTTCCCAATTACAGCAGCGTGGCCAAGCCCCTCACTGATCTGACCCGTAAGAACCAACCCCGCCAGGTAACCTGGACCCCAGAGTGTGAGGAGGCCTTCCGCCAGCTAAAGGACGCCCTCACCAATACCCCTGTATTGGCCGCACCCGATCCAACTAAACGTTTCCTGGTTCAAACAGACGCTTCTATGTTTGGATTGGGGGCAGTACTGAGCCAAGTCGGGCCGGACGGCCAAGAACACCCGGTAGCTTATCTGAGTCGGAAACTACTGCCCCATGAAGTAAGCTATGCAGCTATCGAGAAGGAGTGCCTGGCAATAGTATGGGCACTCAAAAAGTTGCAACCATATTTGTATGGACGACAGTTTTCCCTCCTAACGGACCATAATCCCCTAGTCTGGCTTAATCGGGTCTCCGGAGACAACGCCAGATTACTGCGGTGGAGTTTATCTCTACAACTTCTGGACTTCACCATCCACTACAGACCCGGCAAACAAAACGGTAGCGTCGATGGAGGAAGTCGACAAACGGAACTTGTACCCACCCCATAGACTTCGGTCATCCCCAAACCGATCCGTTAAGGATCAGACTGTGTATGCCGATCGCGTCACTGAAAAGGGAAGCCATGTTACGGAACCACTCAGCACCCAGAATATGTTGTGCAGTTCTACGTATGTATAATAGGTTCCAGGTGAGATGGATGTCCCTATTGCATCAGCCCACAGGCTGCGCCCCTGGGCAGAGGGGACACGATATTCCCCTTTTGTCCGCCCCCCACCTTTGTAATTCCCACAGTAAATATCGGCAGGCTCCGGCCACCTGCGGCTATGGTAATGTATGTCTGGCCTGCCGCTTTTCAATTGGCCTGCCCTCTGTATCTGTGTGATATATATTCTGTGTCCTGTGAGTAAAGTGTTGTCAGACTGGAAATATGTGGAGAAGCAGTGATCTTTTATATGCGCCCATGTAATCAAGGAATTCCAGCCAGCGTCCTTCATTCAGACTCCAGCCAAAGCAGAGTGGACCTCCTGAAACAAGGGGTAAGTATTGAAAGAGGTACCCGAGCTTGGTAGACCCCGTTATAGTATGGAATATTGTTGTTTGTTTTTTTTAACTTTGTTTCAGGTGGATTAAGAGTATAATAAAATATTAAAACACCATGTGTCTTTATTTCATTAAAATATTTTTTAATACATAGTAACATAGTAACATAGTTAGTAAGGCCGAAAAAAGACGTTTGTCCATCCAGTTCAGCCTATATTCCATCATAATAAATCCCCAGATCTACGTCCTTCTACAGAACCTAATTGTATGATACAATATTGTTCTGCTCCAGGAAGACATCCAGGCCTCTCTTGAACCCCTCGACTGAGTTCGCCATCACCACCTCCTCAGGCAAGCAATTCCAGATTCTCACTGCCCTAACAGTAAAGAATCCTCTTCTATGTTGGTGGAAAAACCTTCTCTCCTCCAGACGCAAAGAATGCCCCCTTGTGCCCGTCACCTTCCTTGGTATAAACAGATCCTCAGCGAGATATTTGTATTGTCCCCTTATATACTTATACATGGTTATTAGATCGCCCCTCAGTCGTCTTTTTTCTAGACTAAATAATCCTAATTTCGCTAATCTATCTGGGTATTGTAGTTCTCCCATCCCCTTTATTAATTTTGTTGCCCTCCTTTGTGCTCTCTCTAGTTCCATTATATCCTTCCTGAGCACCGGTGCCCAAAACTGGACACAGTACTCCATGTGCGGTCTAACTAGGGATTTGTACAGAGGCAGTATAATGCTCTCATCATGTGTATCCAGACCTCTTTTAATGCACCCCATGATCCTGTTTGCCTTGGCAGCTGCTGCCTGGCACTGGCTGCTCCAGGTAAGTTTATCATTAACTAGGATCCCCAAGTCCTTCTCCCTGTCAGATTTACCCAGCGGTTTCCCATTCAGTGTGTAATGGTGATATTGATTCCTTCTTCCCATGTGTATAACCTTACATTTATCATTGTTAAACCTCATCTGCCACCTTTCAGCCCAAGTTTCCAACTTATCCAGATCCATCTGTAGCAGAATACTATCTTCTCTTGTATTAACTGCTTTACATAGTTTTGTATCATCTGCAAATATCGATATTTTACTGTGTAAACCTTCTACCAGATCATTAATGAATATGTTGAAGAGAACAGGTCCCAATACTGACCCCTGCGGTACCCCACTGGTCACAGCGACCCAGTTAGAGACTATACCATTTATAACCACCCTCTGCTTAATAATGTGTGTGTGTTTTATTAACCATTTCGTACTATTGGATTAATAATGGATAGGTGTCATAATTGACGCCTCTCCATTATTAACCCCTTAGTGACAGAGCCAATTTGGTACTTAATGACCGAGCCAATTTTTACAATTCTGACCACTGTCACTTTGTGGTTATAACTCTGGAACGCTTCAATGGATCCCGCTGATTCTGAGAATGTTTTTTCATGACATATTGTACTTCATGTTAGTGGTAACATTTCTTCGCTATTACTTGCGATTATTTATGAAAAAAACGGAAATATGGCGAAAATTTTTAAAATTTAGCAATTTTCAAACTTTGTATTTTTATGCCCTTAAATCAGAGAGATGTGTCACGAAAAATAGTTAATAAATAACATTTCCCACATGTCTACTTTACATCAGCACAATTTTGGAAACAAAATTTTTTTTGTTAGGGAGTTATAAGAGTTAAAAGTTAACCAGCAATTTCTCATTTTTACAACACCATTTTTTTTTTAGGGACCACATCACATTTGAAGTCATTTTTAGGGGTCTATATGATAGAAAATAACAAAGTGTGACACCATTCTAAAAACTGCACCTCTCAATGTTTTCAAAACCACATTCAAGAAGTTTATTAACCCTTTACGTGCTTCACAGGAACTGAAACAATGTGGAAGGAAAAAATGAACATTTAACTTTTTTTTGCAAACATTTTAATTCAGAACCATTTTTTTTATTTTCACAAGTGTAAAAACAGAAATGTAACCATAAATTTTGTTATGCAATTTCTCCTGAATACGCCAATACCCAATATGTGAGGGCAAACCACTGTTTGGGCGCACCGCAGAACTTGGAAGTGAAGGAGCGCCGTTTGACTTTTTCAATGCAAAATTGGCTGGAATTGAGATTGGACGCCATGTCACGTTTAGAGAGACCCTGATGTGCCTAAACAGTGGAAACTCCCCACAAGTGACACCATTTTGGAAACTAGACCCCCCATGGAACTTATCTAGATGTGTGGGGAGCACTTTGAATGCCCAAGTGCTTCACAGAAGTTTAGAATGCAGAGTCGTGAAAATAAAATAAAAAATTTTCCACAAAAAAGATATTGTAGCCCCCAAGTTTTTATTTTCACAAGGGTAACAGGAGAAATTGGACCACTAAAGTTGTTGTCCAATTTATCCTGAGTACGCTGATCCCCCATATGTGGGGGTAAACCACTGTTTGGGCGCACGGCAGAGCTCGGAAGGGAAAGAGCGCCGTTTTGGAATGCAGACTTTGATAGAATGGTCTGTGGGCGTTATGTTGCGATTGCAGAGCCCCTGATGTACCTAAACAGTAGTAACCCCCCACAAGTGACCCCATTTTGGAAACTAGACCCCCCCAAGGAACTTATCTAGATGTGTGGTGAGAACTTTGAATGCCCAAGTGCTTCACAGAAGTTTATAATGCAGAGTCATTAAAATAAAAAATATTTTTTTTTCCACAAAAAAGATTTTGTTGCCCCCAAGTTTTTATTTTCACAAGGGTAGCAGGAGAAATTGGACCCCAAAAGTTGTCCAATTTATCCCGAGTACGCTGATGCCCCATATGTGGGGGTAACCCACTGTTTGGGCGCACGGCAGAGCTCGGAAGGGAGGGAGCACCATTTGACTTTTTGAGCGCAAAATTGACTGTCGTGTTTGGAGACCCCCTGATGTACCTAAACAGTGGAAACCCCCCAATTCTAGGTCCAACCCTAACCCCAACACACCCCTAACCCTAATCCCAACCTGATCCATAATCCTAATCACTAACCCTAACGATAATCACAACCCTTACCCCAAAACAACCCTAATGTCAACCCTAACCATAACCCTAATCAAAACCCTAAATCCAACACACCCCTAATCCTAATCTCAACCCTAACCTCAAACCTAACCCCAATCCCAATACACCCCTAATCACAACCCTATCCTTAACCCTAATACCAAACCTAACCCTAATCCCAAGCGTAACCCTAATGCCAACCCTAACCCTAATACCAACCCTAATCCAAACCCTAACCCTAATCCCAACTCTAACCCTAACTTTAGCCCCAACCCTAGCCCTAACTTTAGCCCTAACCCTAGCCCTAAGGCTACTTTCACACTTGCGTCGTTTGGCATCCGTCGTTTTGGACAAAAAACGGATCCTGCAAATGTTCCCACAGGATGCGTTTTTTGCCCATAGACTTGTATTGCCGACGGATCGTGACGGATGGCCACACGTCGCGTCCGTCGTGCACTGGATCAGTTGTGTTTTGACAGACCGTCGGCACAAAAAAAGTTCAACGTAACTTTTTTTTGTACGTCGCGTCCGCCATTTCTGACCGCGCATGTGTGGCCGTAACCCCGCCCCCTCCTCCCCAGGACATAGATTGGGCAGCAGATGCATTGAAAAACTACATCCGCTGCCCACGTTGTGCACAATTTTCACAACGTGCGTCGGTATGTCGGGCTGACGCATTGCGACGGCCCCGTACAGACGTAAGTGTGAAAGAAGCCTAACCCTAAATTTAGCCCCAACCCTAACCCTAAATTTAGCCCTAACCCTAATTTTAGCCCCAACTGCTCTTCTCCTGCCAGCCGGCAGATGGCGACAGATGGCGGGCGCACTGCGCATGTGCCCGCCATTTTCTTTTCCCAGGAAGACGCCGGCGGCCAGGAGGAGCAGCAGGAGGACCCAGGGACACCGGTAAGAATGGCAGGGTCCCCGGATCCCCCTATTTCTCTGTCCTCTGATGTGCGATCACATCAGAGGACAGAGAATTACACATTACTTTTTTTTTTTTTGCGGTCGCCGGTAAACAGTTAATTACCGGCGATCGCAAAACAGGGGTCGGTAAAACCGACCCCGAACATGTTCTTTGGGGTCTCGGCTACCCCCGGCAGCCGAGACCCCAAAGATTCTCCCGGTGCCGGCCGGCGGGCGCACTGCGCATGCACCCGCCATTTTGAAGATGGCGGCGCCCATCGGGAGCCACGAGGAGCACCGGGGGAGACAGGTGAGTATCGGGGGGCGATCGGAGACCCCTTTTCTCTGTCCTCTGATGTGCGATCACATCGGAGGACAGAAATGAAAAAGAAATCGCTTATTTTTTTTATTTTTTTTTCAATCGCCGGTAAACGGTTAATTACCGGCGATCGCAAAAGCAAAAAACCCCGAATCATGTTCTCTGGGGTCTCGGCTACCCCCGGCAGCCGAGACCCCAGAGAAAATCCAATTCTGGGGGGCGCTATTTACTTTTTCCACAGCGCCGTTAATGGCGCTGTGGTTTAAGTACCCTTAGCGGCTGCCGTTAAAAGGCGTATCGGCGGCCGTTAAGGGGTTAATCTGGCTTAATGTCACCTTACAATAGCAAGGTGACATTAACCCTTCATTACCCCATATCCCACCGCTACACGGGAATGGGAAGAGAGTGGCCAAGTGCCAGAATAGGCACATCTTTCAGATGTGCCTTTTCTGGGGTGGCTGGGGGCAGATGTTTTTAGCCGGGGGGGGAGGCAATAACCATGGACCCTCTCCAGGCTATTAATATCTGCCCTCGGTCACTGGCTTTACTACTCTGGCAGAGAAAATCGCGTGGGAGCCCACGTCAATTTTTTTCTGCGATTTAACCCTTTATTTTAGCAGCCAGAGAGACCAAATTTTGCACATACACACTACTAACATTAGTAGTGTAGAATATGCAAAAAAAAAAAATGGGGATATGAGTTGGTTTACTGTATGTAACCATGTCTCATATCATGTCGGGTTTAGGAAGGAGATGGCAAAAGCCGGTAATTGAATTACCAGCTTTTCTGCTATCTAGCGCTGTATGAAGTATATATATCTAATATATAAAGGAGAGTGCGAGTGCGTCCGGAATTGGCATCTGCACCGTCGCAGCTACAGCCACAAAATATTGCACAGTCACACGCCTGGACCCCGAGAGCGTCATAAGCTATGTTGTGAGGCAAAATTTTAACCCCGCGTGTTCCAATTCACCAAACACTTTTGCCCCTATCTACAAGATGGGGAAAAAGTGAAAGGAAAAGTGTTGGAGGTAAATTGACAGCTGCCAGATATGAACAAGGGGGACTTAAACAACAAGAGCGATGGCGCCAAAGAGTATATACCGTACAATTGCTAAGGTGGGGCCCTGACATGGGATACTCACCACACACGGGGATATGAACACACACACAAAATGCACCACACACTACCACGTGCTTGAACACATACACCAACCTTGCCACATAAAAACTCGCCACATGCAAAACTAGGCTCACACAAAACTCAACTGATGGAAAACTTGCCACAGGCAAAACTTGCACACGCGGAAAAATTGCCACATGCACAAAAGTTGCAAAACATGCAAAAGTTGCCTCACACAAAACGCACCACACATAAAACTAAAACTCGCCACGCGCAAAACACGCCATGCGCAAAACTTGCTGCACACAACTTGCTACACTAATCTGTCGCATGCAACTCGACACAAAAAGTTGCTACACGCATGTTGCCACACAAAACTCATCTCACAAATGTCGCTACATGCATGTAGCCACACGCAACTCAACACACAACTTGACACATGAAACTCGCCCTAAAACACACACAAGTCTGGTATTATCCTTCAAAAATACAAATCTGATTAATAAGCAGACAAACTACAAGAGCAACAAATGTACCATATAGGAAATACGGCAGCTGTCAGTCACATGACCTGTCTATTATGTGTATGTGTGAGCTAATATATACTGCCCGGGGGAGGGCTTCCAGTTGGCTGGGGATTTATCAGGCTGCCAATTTATCTTACAAATACGGAGGTAAAAATGCTGACCAAATAATGTGTGAACGAGGTTCAATACAGGAGGAGATGACACACAGGTATATATTATATACAGGAGAAGATGACACAGGTATATACTATATACAGAGGGAGATGATCTACAGGTATATAGTATATACAGAAGAGATGACATACAGCAGGTATATACTATTTACAGGGGAGATGACATACAGGTATATACTATACACAGGAGATGAAATACAGGTGTATACTTTATATAAGGGAGATGACAAAAATGTATATACTGAGGCGAAAATGAGAGGTGTGAGTGCAAAATGAGAGGAGTGATTGGAAAATGACAGATGTGAAGTCGAAATGACAAGTGTTGGGGGGGGGGGGGATGGGAGAGAGAGAATGAGAGATGTGAGGTGCTATAACTAACCACAGATATTTACTATGCCCAGGCAACGCCGGGCTCTTCAGTTAGTATTCTATATATGACTGTATATATGTTTTAACAAATATTTGAGCCCATGGATCCATTGTATGTCTGTTTTGCAAGCCGGCAAGAAAATCTCGCAGTACGGATGCCATACAGAGGATGACATACGCATCACTATTTTGGGAACATTTCTGCGTATTACGGCCGTAAAAACGGACCGCATTTTTTGTACCCTTAAGGTACCTTCACATTAAGCGACGCTGCAGCGATACCGACAGTGATGTCGATCGCTTCAGCGTCGCTGTTTGGTCGCTGGAGAGCTGTCACACAGACAGCTCTCCAGCGACCAACGATGCCGGTAACCAGGGTAAACATCTGGTTACTAAGCGCAGGGCCGCGCTTAGTGACCGGATGTTTACCCTGGTTACCGGCATCGTTGGTCGCTGGAGAGCGGTCTGTGTGACAGCTCTCCAGCGACCAAACAGCGACGCTGGAGCGATCCGGATCGTTGTCTGTATCGCTGCAGCGTCGCTTAGTGTGACGGTACCTTTTGGGTACCGTCACACCATAACATTTCGATCGCTACGATTCGTGACATTCCAGCGATATCGTTATGATATCGCTGTGTCTGACACGCAGCAGCGATCAGGGATCCTGCTGAGAATCGTACGTCGTAGCAGATCGTATGGAACTTTCTTTCATCGCTGGATCTCCCGCTGTCATCGCTAGATCGGTGTGTGTGACACCGATCTAGCGATGCGATCCAGCGATGCGTTCGCTTGTAACCAGGGTAAACATCGGGTAACTAAGCGCAGGACCGCGCCTAGTTACCCGATGTTTACAAGCGTTAAACTAAAAAAAAAAAAAAAAACAAACAGCACATACTTACATTCTGGTGTCAGTCAGGTCCCTTGCCGTCTCTGCTTCCCGCACTGTGACTGCCGGCCGTAAAGTGAAAGCAGAGCACAGCGGCTGTGCTTTCACTTTACGGCCGGCAGTCACTGAGTGCGGGAAGCAGAGACTGCAAGGGACCTGACGGACACCAGAATGTAAGTATGTGCTGTTTGTTTTTTTTTTAGTTTAACGCTTGTAACCAGGGTAAACATCGGGTAACTAAGCGCGGTCCTGCGCTTAGTAACCCGATGTTTACCCTGGTTACCCAGGGACCTCGGCATCGTTGGTCGCTGGAGAGCTGTCTGTGTGACAGCTCCCCAGCGACCACACTACGATTTACCTACGATCACGGCCAGGTCATATCGCTGGTCGTGATCGTAGGTAAATCGTATAGTGTGACGGTACCCTTAGTGTGACGCAGGCCTAAGGGGCTAAATGACTTCCTCTTTGGTTATAGGAGATATCCCAGGGACAAAGACATGGAGATAAGGCTATCACCATGTTTTAGTGCACCCTGTAATCAACTGCTCTGTTGTAATTACTTACTGATATTTATACTTGTCTAAATAAAAAAAAAAAAAAAATTTATACACTTTTTGTGGTTATATGCTCCAATTTGTGGTGTTTTTATCTAAGGGGTTAAACAGCCATGGTTGACGACACCGATTGTGGCTGATGCAGCAAGTTGTCAGCCAAAGTGTACAGCCGATAACTACAGGATGGTCTTTGGATTTTCCCAAGACTTTAAACGCTTTTCTGCCAGCTGACGGGATAGTACATCAGCTGGCAGACTCCCCCGCTTTGAAGTGGGCTCCCGCGGTGAGCTGTTAACAGCTGACATGTGGCTGCAATGGGAGCGAGTGGAATCGCGATCCGCCCGCACCCATTAACTAGTAAAATGCCGCTGTCAAACTGACAGCGGCATTTAACAAGCACCGCCGGCCGCAAGCTCCCGCACCGCTGACCCTGTCACATGATTGGGGGTCAGCAGTGCATTGCCATAACAACCTGAGGTCTCCTCGAGACCTCTATGGTTGTTGATGGCAGATTGCTATGAGCGCCACCCTGTGGTCGGCGCTCAGAACAAGCCTGTAATTCTGCTACATCGAGGTGATCTGTGCTTCACCTATGTAGCAGAGGCGATCGTGTAGTGGCAGCTTCTAGCCTCCTACTATGGAGGCTATTGAAGCATGCCAAACAAACACAAACTTTAAAAATGATAAAAGTTCAAATTACTCCCCCTTTTGCCCCAAACAAAAAAAAAAAAAAAATTAACCCGATTGCTAAATGACAAAATTACATTTTTTTTTTTTGCAATAACAGGCGGAAAAAAAAAAAAAAAAAAAGTTATGGCTCTGGAAAGAAGGGGAGCAAAAAACAAAAACTGCGCCGGGGGTTAAAGCGGCCCTCCATCAAGGCACTGCAGTGACTTTACAGTTGATGGTTGCCATAACCCCCCACCCCCCTTTACTTCTTGCTACCTCCTCCACTGAGATTGGCGGTGGCATGGGGAGAGCAGTAGTAAGATGCCTGTTTTTCCTGAGCAGTGGAGGCGCACCGCCCCCCTATGGTACTGTGGCAAACATCTTGGATGAGGGTGGACCTGCAGTTTTTTTTTTAATTTTTTTATAGTATATGACAAAGCATACTAATGTAGGGACTTCTGCTCATAATCAATGAATCAAGACATTTTAAAAATTATTTAAATTTATTCATCATTTGCACATAATTCCACCATGTTTCCTTCTTGGGGTTGCAAATTTTGTACAATTTTTTTACTTATTTATTTTTTAATATATACACTAAGAAATACTAAAAAGCCTTATCAATAAAAAGAATAAAAAGTATATGGAAAAAAAAAAAATTAGAATAAGTTTATAAAAATGAACGATGTTAAATTTATTTATATTTTTTTGGCATCTGGTTTTTTGCTACAACCAGTGTGCTGGCACCTATCCTTTACTCTGAAATGTTTTTTTTGGTATATTATACGTATATTGCAAAACCAGCTTCGGAGTAAAGGACAGGTGCCCGCCCACTGGTTGTAGCCCAAAAAACAGATAATATAAAAGTGGGTAACTCAAAAATGAGAAACTATGAGAAGTCCAGTGAAACTTTTAATAAGCCATGTGTGCAACGGGCAAGTTTTCAACTCCACAAAGCGAAAGGCTCTGCGGAGCCAAAACGTTACCCATTGCGCATATGTCTTATTAATCACTGGCCTTTTGATGGTTTCTCATTTTTGCGTCACTTTTTTTTTAAAATTTTTATTTAATATACAATCCTTATTTACTCATTATAATCTAAATTACTGCACGTACGTCCACCCCCCCGGCCGGGAACCTGGTATACAAAACAAGAGTTAGACCAATTTATAAAGTGTCCTCCAGAAACATAATCCACATTCACTCCAGCCTATTTGTACAGGAGACGGCTGCCCAGCTGAGCTCTATCAATCTTGGACTCCAGCTGAAGAACCGGCACTGGAGGCCTGAAGGTGCCAGATATTCCCATTCATCTGTACTGGGTACCTCCTGCTGGGTTGGAAGCCATTGGTATGGTTGTTTTGGATTTGTCCTCCCAAGTCCATAGTCTGGTTATTTAGAACCATACCATTGTACAAATCTTGGTTCCCCATTGAGCCATTACTGACAGTCTGGTGGTAAGAACTAGGGGATGATTTCATGATGGGCCTCTGTCTGGACGCCGGAGGGGAGTACTGTTGGTGTGTTAAGGAGTTCCCACATTGGGTAAAGAAATCTTGCTGGTTGTTCCCCATCGTTTGGATCTGCTGCTGCTGCGTAGGAGCCATCGGCTGCTGATGGACCATGGGAGGATGAGGAGAAGATGGTAAAGACTGCACGTAATTGTCTCCTAACATGCCTCTAAAATGGTCAGAATGGTGGAGAGGGGTGGGAGAGGTTCCCTTTCTTCTTGCCTTTGCTCTTCGATTTTGGAACCAGACCTGTAAGGGAAGGAGGAGATGTTCGTTAAGTACAACCTATATAGTATCTCCAACAAATACAAAAGAGTTGTATTAGTAAGACATTGTTCTAAATCCAAAGTTTACCAAAATAGGTGAGAAAAAAAAAAAGAAAAAAAAAAAGGGGAGTCAGACCTTCCAATGACAAGAAATACTTCTAGGGGTCATAGACTGGAAGATACCTCACCAACTTTTGATCGACGTGACATCATTAAGTGTACAGTTGGTATTACAGTAAGGTACCCTGAACCAGGAGGCTGGTCATGGTTGGACACAAAATATCAGTGTTCCCCAACTCCGGTCCTCAAGAGCCACCAACAGGTCATGTTTTCAGTATTTCCTTAGTATTGCACAGGTGATGGACAGGCAAGCATTCAATCCTGAAAACATGACCTGTTGGTGGCTCTTGAGGACCGGAGTTGGGGAACACTGACTTATATGATGGACTGTTCATGATAGTATGGGAAGGACGGGTCATGAAAAAAAAAAAAAAAATGAGTTGGATGGATGTAGATACATTGACAGAGGAGGTGCCAGAAGAAGTTGACCATTGAATTGAGAAAACATTAATAAAAGTTTACAGGATTTGAGGAAGAAAATTCTCTTACCTGTATCCTTGACTCCGGCAGTAACATTTCTCTGGCCAGACGTTCCCGACTGTAGATGTCAGGATACATATCATTCTTGAAGTGTCTCTCAAGAGTGTCCAACTGGGCCGGAGAGTAGACGATCCTCTTCCGTCGCTGGCTCACCGCCGCCGCTGCCCGTTGTAGAGGACGGCTCACACCGTCGGGCTGTGGTGATTGACCAGGTGAATGGTTGTCGGAAGAGGCTGAAGAGAAGACGCTTCCTACAAGGACATTACAATATGGATTAGACATTGCGATGTGATCTACTCAATGTTCAAGGAAGACATTTTAGAAATTCCTCAAGAGGACGTTCAGATGTCCGAATGCCACCGACCGTTCGAAGATATTTGCTGATAATTCTGCTCTTGGTCCATCGTATCAGAGCGACCTGAACACCAAGCCTGAAGGTTCCTCAGATCTAATGGTGGCTCAAGTCCATCCAGCTGACCTTTTTATAGCAAAGGACTAGGCGGTCCCAGTGATCAAAGTGGTCAGGTGTGAGATTGCCCCGCAGGTGTAAAAATGATGCACGGGGTCTGAATACAAGGTAGACAGCATTGTAAAGGGCCATTGTGTCCTGCTGGGGAACCAACAGATAAGGGCGTCTCAATAAACATGTAGGCCCAGCTCATCCCAAAAGAGATCAGGAACAGGAAATGTCCATATATGTCCGCTTTACAATATATATTATTTTCATATGAAATACCGAAAAATAACAGTGCAAACAGATGATGGATGAACAGATAGAGATAATAGAAAAATGGATAGACAGCTATGAAAAGAAAATATCCGTAATTAAGAGCTGGATCAAAGATATAAGATAAATGATGCATACAGTGCCGAATATTATATATATATATTTTTTTTTTGGGGGGGGGGGGCAATTCTAACCTCTGCTATGGGGCCCCATGATTTCTATGCACACCCCTGAATACATTGATAGATATGACATTAATAGATACTATAGTACCATTTTCCAGTACACTATATGGTAATACAAATGGCGCCGTTCAAAAGTAAAACTCGTCCCGGAGAAGATCAAGACCTAATACGGTTATGTGGACAGAAAAATATAAAAAAAAGTTATGGCTTTTGGAAGAAAGGGAGGAAAACACACAAAAAAAGAAAAAAATGGGAAATGGCGTGAAGGGGTTAAGAAACAAAAAGAAAAAGTGATAATAAAATATATAAATTTTCATTATATTTTCTACTAGAGGTGACGAGCGTGCATGGATAAGGTGTTATCTGAGCATGCTCGGGTCCTAACCGAGTGACTTCGGTGTGCTCGAAAAATATGTTCGAGACCCTGCGGCCGTTTGACAGCCTGTGTGCTAGGTTATCCCTAGATGTGTTGCTGCTGTTGAACAGCAGCTGCGGGGACTCAAGCATATTTTTCAAGGACGCCAAAGTCACTCGGTTAGCACATGAGCATGCTCAGATAACACCTGATCCCAGCGCGCTCATCACTATACACCACTGTACAGATTTTATTTTTTTTTTTCAGTCCTGAGGTTTTTGTCTCTGGTTGTTTTGTATGTTCTCCAGCTGATAGATGTGTTGGAGGTCTGCATTAGGGGCATCCTGGTTTTTGATGTGGAAATATCCTCTGTGCAGCCCCCTGTATACAGGGACTGGGGGGAGGGACAGTGATTTGCTAAGGAGTTGCAGGTGCTTCCATCCTGTGTCTGGCTTCCAGGCATGAATTTCCCTTCCATTACCTGGAGAAGGTGGATGTGGATTCCCACTTTCTCAGGTCCCTGATCTGCACATCAGAGGGAAGTGTCAGGGCCGCCATGTGTTCACCTACGTCACATCAGTGTACAGGGAAATTCTGATCCAAAGAAACAAGTCCTATAAAATAATAGGTAATATAACCAAACATTCCATAATGTTATATCCTGTATGATGCAATGTGACACAACTCTTTTTCTAAGCGTCATACCATTTTTTTTTTTATCTTTCTGTCTGCGCAGCTTTATATCGGCTGGTTCATCCCGCAACAAGTTGTCATTTTGAGTTTATTTTTACTATATAGATACATAGGTTGGAAAAAAAAAAAAAAAAGCCTTGGATATTCTCAGTCACTATATTATCTAACCCCCACACTGCCATTTGTTTTGATATAAACCAAAACAAAAAACAGAGATCCCTAAAAAATAACTTTTAATAGTATCATTAAAAAGACTATATTTATCCAAGATTTTATAAAACAGTATTAAATGTACCTAGTGGACCCTAGACCAAACTACAATGAGTCCTACCTGGCAGTGGAGGTTGGCACCCTACTTTTCTGCGGTTGGCGCCCCCACTCCTCGACGACTAGCCCTTTAAAGCCCTATTAAAGACCTATAATAAGGAAAAGGCTAAATAGACCTGTTATCAACACCTAGACTAGTACCCTGCCTGCCAGTGGAGGTTGGCACCCTAATTTACTGCGGTAGGCGCCCCCACTCAACGGCGGCTAGCCCTAGGGTCCCTAATAATCCCTAAAAATCGGGATAGACAAAGAGATATTGTCCCACAAACACCACCGATACCCGTAGAAAAAGAGAAAAAAAAGCAGAGAAAATAATATAATAAAGCCAAAAAAAAAAAATAATCTCAAAAACAACAAAAAAGAATATCACTATATTCAATAGATGTAACATAGAGGGTAAGCCAAAACTGCTATGATGAAAGCAATATATTTCCTCCAAATAAATATCGATATAGGCCAGATACGGGTATACTGGGTGCAATGATATTAATGTCCACAGACAACCCAGCACTTAAATGAAATCCACTTTTGTGACACTACATAATATATCAGATGTTCAATATAAAATCACAAGTAGTGTGTGTCCATAAATATGGCGCCACCACAATGACAAAGAGTGGACAAAAGGACGATACAAAAGACAGCCTCTGGGAACACAGTCACCACTTAATAATAGAGTGGCGAAGGCTCATCAGAATGTAAAACATGAGACTACAAGGACACAATCGTCCTATTGATGCAAAAATAGACAATCTTGATCAAGCATCACCAATATACTCATCTATTTGTTGTTTTCTCATGATTAGGATCCAGTTGCTGCCACAAAATACAGAGCGGTTACATCTAGTTTGACATCACCAGCATCTGTCAAATGGTCCCCATACAATGCCCGACGCGTTTCCCCCCCCATAGGGAATGGCGGGGGTTCATCAGGGGTGATAGATTCATGCACAAGATGAAGGTACTGTTGCGGCCACAGATTTTATATTGAACATCTGATATATTATGTAGTGTCACAAAAGTGGATTTCATTTAAGTGCTGGGTTGTCTGTGGACATTAATATCATTGCACCCAGTATACCCGTATCTGGCCTATATCGATATTTATTTGGAGGAAATATATTGCTTTCATCATAGCATATTTTTTTTTGGCTTTATTATATTATTTTCTCTGCTATTTTTTCTCTTTTCTTTTTTTCTACGGGTATCGGTGGTGTTTGTGGGACAATATCTCTTTGTCTATCCCGATTTTTAGGGATTATTAGGGACCCTAGGGCTAGCCGCCGTTGAGTGGGGGCGCCTACCGCAGTAAATTAGGGTGCCAACCTCCACTGGCAGGCAGGGTACTAGTCTAGGTGTTGATAACAGGTCTATTTAGCCTTTTCCTTATTATAGGTCTTTAATAGGGCTTTAAAGGGCTAGTCGTCGAGGAGTGGGGGCGCCAACCGCAGAAAAGTAGGGTGCCAACCTCCACTGCCAGGTAGGACTCATTGTAGTTTGGTCTAGGGTCCACTAGGTACATTTAATACTGTTTTATAAAATCTTGGATAAATATAGTCTTTTTAATGATACTATTAAAAGTTATTTTTTAGGGATCTCTGTTTTTTGTTTTGGTTTATATACTTTTCTGAGATTCTGGATTATTTGTGATTGGGTTTTTTGCCATTTGTTTTGAGCATTGTCGCCTTTTGCTCCTTATTCGTCTAGTTTTGCACCCAATTCATTATTTTATTTGCGACTTTTTTTAAGCCTATTTTATATGTACTCACCTGGTTTGATTTGTTTTCTTCCTCTTTCATCTTTGTGGGTGAAGTTTAGTGATTTCATGTGTTTTCATCTGATTCTATATTTTCAACTTTTTTTTTTTAAATCGCAAAGTTTGCTGAAAATCCACTTTAGCCCCATCCCATTCCCCTGGAGTGATTTTGTTAGCGTCAACCAAAAAGTCCCATTTTTTATTTTTTTAATTTTGAAAAAGTAGACAAAATGATTAATGGCAGGAAAAAAAACCGTTTTTATCCTTTGCGCAAAATTCATGAACCAGGAGGTTCAGTGGGGAACACAGATGAGACGTACAGGATTAAGATCTCCACCTTCTCTTATTATGATCCTCTTTTAAGAGGCCGATGCCGTCAGATTTTTTTTTCCGAGTGGGAATTAATGTAACAAAAATAACAAACGCAGCTATACTCACCTAACGACTATTCCATCGAAGCCCTCGTCTCCTGTAATAAAACAAACATTAAAAAAACAACAATATCCCTCACCTCTCCGTCGTTCTGTCCCACACCATAATCCATGTCTGGGGGATAAATCGTTTTCAACCTGGATGGTGCCAAGATGTGACCGTCCAGGCTGAAAACCACTGATGAATGAGCTGCTGCGAGCAGCATCATTGACCAGCCGTGACGTTTTCGAGGATACTGCCGGTGGTTTTCCTGCACACTACTCTCAAAGAGTTGAATTATTATTTTTTTTACACACTACTCATATAGATACAGCGGTACTGTTAAATTATTTGTTTGGCCTACAAATGGCAAAGAGATGGCTGCAGAGTAGAATTATTTTTATGCACACTGCTCGTACAGACACGGCTGCAGAGTACACACAGCGGCTTTTGGCACTGTTCTCCCACTCAGTCAAGTACAGAGTACACACAGCGGATTTGTTGCAGTGTGCGTTTCCTAAGGCCATGTTCACACGTTCCTGATTTCCCTGCTGTTTTTTCTGCACTAAAAACCGCAGCTCTTGGCAGAAAACGCAGGTGCGTTTTTTGATGCGGTTTTTAGTGCAGTTTTTTATGCAGTTTTCTCTGCAGAGTCTGTGTGTTTTCTAGGAAGTTTTTTTTAGGGTTAAAATGGCTGAAAATACCCTAACCCTACCCCTAACCCTAACTCTACCCCTACCCCTAACCCTAGTTCTAACTAGTGGGGGGGGGGGGGAATTCTTTATTTTATTATTGTTACTACCTATGGGGGTGATAAAGGGGGGGCATTTACCTTTTTCTTATTTTGATCACTGTGAGGTTATCACAGTGATCAAAATGTGCCTGGAACGAATCTGCCGGCTGGCAGATTCGGCGGGCGCACTGCGCATGCGCCCGCCATTTTGGAAGATGGCGGCGCCCAGGGAGAAGACGGCCGGACGGACACCGGGAGGCCCGGTAAGTATAAGGGGGGGAGATGAGGGCACGGGGGGGGGGGGGGAAGATGAGGGCACGGGGGGGGGGGCGTCGGAGCACGGGGGGGTGGCATCGGAGCATGGGGGGTGGGATTGGGGCACGGGGGGACAGCCACACTCCGCCCACGCACTTCCTGCTGCAGCGGTTCTGCACCACAAACCGCAGAGAACTCGCAGATATTTTTTTCATCTGCGGGTTTTACTGCGGGTTTGCCCTCACAATGGAGGTCAATGGGTGCAGAACCGCTGCAGTTCCGCAAAAAGAAGTGACATGGTACTTCTTTTTTACCGCAGCTATTCAGCGCGGCTTTTTTCGGGATTTTCCGCAATGTGGGCACAGCAGTTCCTGTTTTCCATAGGGTACATTGTAATGTACCCTGCATGGAAAACAGCTGTGGACCCGCAGCAGCAAAATCGCGGCGGTTCCGCATTAAAAAAAGGATTGTGGGAACATGGCCTAAGACTGTCCCTCACTCTAGCTGAATTCTATCCCTACACTGAGCAGAATGGCGGCAGCACCCATAATCTGGCGTTTACACAGTCCGGGTCACGTGCTGTGACGGTCGGTCATAGCCATGACAATAGTTGGCATGGCTATGATGGCTCCGGAAGTGCTCGCAGCCTAAAAGCTTGTTGATTGGCTGTTCTGCAGCCTTTTAACAAACTTTTTTAGGCATCTGAGCCCAAACAGTAAACCAGACATTCTGTGAAAAGTCTGTATTCAGGGTTCGGTACTAAAACTTTACAGTTTGGGTTCACTCATCCCTAGTAATATATTATCATGTTATAAAACATTAAATTTAACATAAATATATAACATCCCATCTATCTATTATATATCTATATTCTATCTAATATCTATCTATTATCTGTCATCTATTTTCTATCTATCTTTTATCTATTATCTATTATCTATCTGATGCAATATAACATAATTAAATATAACATAGTATATAATATTGTGTTATAATATGATGTAATATATAATACAATAATATTATTTATTATTTATTTATATAGCACCATTGATTCCATGGTGCTGTACATGAGAAGGGGTTACATACAAGTTACAGATATCACGTACAGTAAACTAACAATGACAGACTGATACAGAGGGGCGAGGATCCTGCCCTTGGGGACTTACATTCTACAGGATTATGGGGAAGGAGACAGTAGGTTGAGGGTTGCAGGAGCTCCGGTGTTGGTGAGGCGGTAGCTCCGGTGTCGGTGAGGCGGGAGCTCCGGTGTTGGTGAGGCGGTAGCTCCAGTGTTGGTGAGGCGGTAGCTCCGGTGTTGGTGAGGCGGTAGCTCCGGTGTTGGTGAGGCGGTAGCTCCGGTGTTGGTGAGGCGGTAGCTCCGGTGTTGGTGAGGCGGTAGCTCTGGTGTTGGTGAGGCGGTAGCTCCAGTGTTGGTGAGGCGGTAGCTCTGGTGTTGGTGAGGCGGGAGCTCCGGTGTTGGTGAGGCGGGAGCTCCGGTGTTGGTGAGGCGGGAGCTCCGGTGTTGGTGAGGCGGTAGCTCCGGTGATGGTGAGGCGGTAGCTCCGGTAGTGGTGAGGAGGCAGCGGGGTCAGTGCAGGCTGTAGGCTTCTTGAAGAGATGGGTTTTCAGGTTCCGTCTGAAGGATCCGAATGTGGTTGATAGTCGGACGTGTTTGGGCAAAGAATTCCAGAGGATGGGGGATATTCGGGAGAAGTCTTGGAGGCGGTTGGATGAGGAGCGGATAAGTGTGGAGGAGAGGAGGAGGTCTTGGGAGGACCGGAGATCACATGAGGGAAGATATCGGGAGATTAGTTCAGAGATATATGGAGGAGACAGGTTATGGATGGCTTTGTAGGTCAGTGTTAGTAATTTGAACTGGATAGGCTGCCGTCCCACTATCAGTATTTGGTCAGTATTTTACATCAGTATTTGTAGCCAAAACCAGGAGTGGGTGATAAATACAGAAGTGGTGCATATGTTTCTATTATACTTTTCCTCTGTTCCACTCCTGGTTTTGGCTTACAAATACTGATGTAAAATACTGACCAAATACTGCTAGAGTGACGGCAGCCATACGCTGAGGGAATGGGAGCCAGTGAAGAGATTTGCAGAGGGGGGAAGCAGAGGAGTAGCGAGGAGAGAGATGAATTAGTCGGGTAGCAGAGTTAAGGATGGACTGGAGAGGTGCAAGGGTGTTAGCGGGGAGGCCACAGAAAAGGATGTTGCAGTAGTCAAGGCGGGAGATGATGAGGGTGTGCACATATAGCTTCATGCAGTTCTACATGCAGCTATATGTAGAAAAGCCGCGGAGACACCATCACGTGTTTCTCAACGCAAGCAATAAATAGCCAGGTCTTTCACCGGGAAGGAACAACCACAGGAAGGGCAGCATCCAAAAAGGAAAACCACCTATGCCAAAACATGGTATCCATCCACAGACAGCTGTTTCGGGGTATTTGCCCCTCATCAGTGTGGAGTAGGAAACTGGCTATTAGGAGCAGTGCCTGGTAAAAGGACTATAAACATAAGGATGAATGACCTCGGGGAGATACCCTGAAACAGCTGTCTGTGGATGGATACCATGTTTTGGCATAGGTGGTTTTCCTTTTTGGATGCTGCCCTTTTTGTGGTTGTTCCTTCCCGGTGAAAGACCTGGCTATTTATTGCTTGCATTGAGAAACACGTGATGGTGTCTCCGCGGCTTTCCCACATGCATTTGCATATTTCCCATAATGGATGGGGGCAGTGTTCTGGATCACTGCGTTGATAAACACGCGATGGTGTCTCCGCGGTGTTGGATGTTTTGATCTCCCCGAGGTCATTCATCCTTATGTTTATAATATATGCAGCTAGTTTTATCTTGGTCCTTTTAGTGTTGAAGTGCTGCCCTGAATGCATATTTATGTGGATTTGGAGTAGACACCTGTTTCCAGACAACCTGATTGTTCCTGAGTTGGGGGAGATCTCCGTCTGCCAGATGAGCTCTCCTCCATATGGGGGATTTAACACACCAAAGGTTAGGAAGTGTCACAAAGCAAACACCCAAATATGCGGAGCTGACACATCACACCATGGAAGTGTTGAGATCGCGAGTTCCCCAGCTGACGGAATATGAAGGGACTCCCGGATGTGTCAGTGTTTTGTTTTTTTTTTTTTCTTTGGATTTGATATTGTTTTTATATTTTAGAAAATTTTACATTTCGGAGTTATCATTGATACCGGCCATTGCAGCTTTAATATACAGCCGGCACCTGCTACAGATGGTGTACTGGGTGTAATCCGGTACAACGGTGCAACATGTGCCAAATTTATTAACATAGGCATGTGGCCTATAATATATTATGGTAGATTAAATTTGATAGAGCAATGGGATAGATACATACAGAGGATATAAAAAATTCCAGATTTTTGTCATGTAAAAAAAAAATCCTACCAGGAAGAATTATTTCAGAACTTTTTCCACCTTTATTGTCGCCCAGAATCTGTAAAAATCCATTGAGAAAAAACTGAAATAATTTTGTGGTGGAAAAACTATATATAGCAAAAGTAAAATAATGTGGTTACATAAGTGTGAACGCTCCCTTATAATTGTGGATGTGCTTTTATTTCAGAATCAGTCAATCACATTATCCCCCATGTTACATAGTAGTCAGTGCTCGGACGCCGTCATTTACTGGGATTCTGAGTAACCCTGTAGAAAGTTTCACTGTTCTAGGAGGATTTTCCTGACATTTTCTTAGTCGCATTTTACAGTAAAATCCACGGTCCGTAAACAGCTGACAACACAGCAAAGGGATCTCATGGTTGAAAGTTATCAGTCAGGAGAAGGGGACAAAAAACATTTCCAAGGCATTAGGAAAAGAAACATGAGTGTAAATGTGATTGGATCATTCTGAACGCATCCCAAACGATAAGAGGGTGTTCACACTTATTCAACTGCTTTATTTTAGTTTTATTTTCCCTTTTAATATTATTTCAGCTTGTTTCTCAATGGAATAGTTCAGATTATGAAGAAAGTTCTGAAACTATTTTTCTTGCTATGATTTTTATATGATAAAATCCTGGCGTTTTTAAAAGGGGTGTGTAGACTTTAAATATTCACTGTAGATCTTGATGTTAGATAAAAAAAAAGGCAGCTAGATAGATGAATATCAAACAGATATGAGACGGCAGAAAGATACATGGGTAAATATAAGAGAGATAAGCATTGGACTGGCCCATCGGAAGACCAAAGAATCCTCTGGTGGGCCCTGCTACCTCTTCCAGATAAAATACTGTTTATAGGGGAGCTGTGGGACCCCCAAACTGAATATAGGAAATATGGGGGTCCTCCATACTGCATATATTGGAGCAATGTGGCCCACCATACTGTATATAGAGGAGCTATGGGATCCTTATACTGCATATAGGGGAGCTGTGGGGTCCTATAACTGTATATAATATGTGGGGGCCTATACTGTATACATAGGGCTGTGGGGGCCCCATACTGTATATGGTGATCTGTGGAGGACCCACGCTGCATATAGGAAGCAGTGGGACAATTACTGCCACTGTGTATAGAGGGGCTATGGGGGCATCACACTGTGTACAGGGTGTCTGTGGGGTCACCATACTATGTATAAATTGCTGTGAGGACATAATACTGTATATAGTGAGCTATAAAGAAGTCATAATGTATATAGGGAGCTGCCAGCCATCATATTGTGCATAAAGCAGCTGTGGGGCCCCATAATTGTATATAATAAGCTGTAGGGCACTATCTACTATATAATTGTCTACGGGTCCCTTCCGTCTGTCTGTCTTTCTGTCACGGATATTCATTGGTCGCGGCCTCTGTCTGTCCTGGAAATCCAAGTCGCTGATTGGTTGTGGCAAAACAGCCACGACCAATCAGCGACGGGCACAGTCTGGAAGAAAATGGCCACTCCTTCCTCCCCTGCAGTCAGCGCCCGCTCCATACTCCCCTCCGGTAACCGCTCACACAGGGTTAATGCTGGCGGTAACGGACCGCGTTATGCCGTGGGTAACGCACTCCATTACCGCCACTATTAACCCTGTGTGACCAACCTTTTACTATTGATGCTGCCTACGCGGCATCAATAGTAAAAAATGCAATGTTAAAAATAATTAAAAAAAACAAAAAACCTGCTATTCTCACCCTCCGTTGTCCGCCGAGCCGCTCGCGCCTGCCACCATCTTCCGTTCCCGGTGATGCATTGCGAAATTACCCAGAAGGCTTAGTGGTCTCGCGAGACCGCTAAGTCATCAGGGTAATTTTGCAATGCATCCTGGGAACGCAAGATGGCGGCAGCAGCGCGCCTATCGCTGGAGCTCTGCTGGATCCCAGGAGGTGAGTATATAACTATTTTTTATTTTAATTATTTTTTTTAACAGGGATATGGTGCCCACACTGCTGTATACTATGTGGGCTGTGTGATATACTCTGTGGGCTGTGCTATATATTACATGACTGGGCAATATACTACGTGGCTGTGCTGTATACTACGTGGCTGTGCTGTATACTACGTGACTGGGCAATATACTACGTGGCTGGGCAATATACTACGTGGCTGTGCTGTATACTACGTGACTGGGCAATATACTACGTGGCTGGGCAATATACTACGTGACTGGGCAATATACTACGTGGCTGGACAATATACTACGTGGCTGGGCAATATACTACGTGGCTGGGCAATATACTACGTGGCTGGACAATATACTACGTGACTGGGCAACATACTACATGGGCTGTGCAATATACTACGTGACTGGGCAATATACTACGTGGCTGGGCAATATACTACGTGGCTGGGCAATATACTACGTGGCTGGGCAATATACTACGTGACTGGGCAATATACTACGTGGCTGGGCAATATGCTACATGGTTGGGCAATATACTACGTGGCTGGGCAATATGCTACATGGTTGGGCAATATACTACGTGGCTGGACAATATACTACGTGACTGGGCAATATACTACGTGGCTGGGCAATATGCTACATGGTTGGGCAATATACTACGTGGCTGGACAATATACTACGTGACTGGGCAATATACTACATGGTTGGGCAATATACTACGTGACTGGGCAATATACTACGTGACTGGGCAATATACTACATGGTTGGGCAATATACTACGTGACTGGGCAATATACTACGTGGCTGGGCAATATACTACGTGGTTGGGCAATATACTACGTGACTGGGCAATATACTACGTGACTGGGCAATATACTACGTGACTGGGCAATATACTACATGGTTGGGCAACATACTACATGGGCTGTGCAATATACTACGTGGACATGCATATTCTAGAATACCCGATGCATTAGAATCGGGCCACCATCTAGTACTCTATATTTGGGGTTGTGTGTGGGCCCCGTACTGTATATATTGATCCGTTGGGATCGTTTTATAGGGAGCTGGGGGACATCCTACTCTGTTTAAGGGTCTTGTGGTGACATTATACTGTATATAGGGAGCCGTGGAGACCTCATACTGTGTATAGGTTTCTTTGTGGTCATCATACTATGTATAAGGGGCTGTGAGGACATCATATAGTGTAGAGAGGACTGTGTGCACATCATATTGTATATAGGGAGCTGTGGGGACATCATTCTGTGTATTGGGGCTGGAAGTCATCATACTGTGTATAGGGAGGGCAGGAGGACCATCATATTTTGTATACGGAAGGCTGGGGGCCTTCATACTTTGTATAGGGGGGCTGTAGGCCATCATACATTGGAAAGGTGAGGTATATAGACCATCATACTGTGTATAGGGGGTTGTGGGGACCATCATACTTTGTATAGGGGGCTGTAGGTCATCATACATCGGAAAGGTGAGGGATATAGACCATCATACTGTGTATAGGGGGATGGAGGCCATCATACTTTGTATAGGGAAGGCTGGGGGCCTTCATACTTTGTATAGGGGGGCTGTAGGCCATCATACATTGGAAAGGTGGGGGATGTAAACCATCATACTATGCATAGGGGGATGGAGGCCATCATACTTAGTATAGGGAAGGCTGGGGGACCATCATACATTGGAAAGGTGAGGGATATGGACCATCATACTGTGCATAGGGGGATGGAGGCCATCATACTTAGTATAATAGTCTACTCTACATCCCCCACCTATACAGTGTATAGTGGGTTGTGGGGATAACATACTTTGTATAGGGGGCTGTAGGTCGTCATTCAATGCGCTGGAGGTCACTGTATGGTGATCATATTGTGTTGGTGTGGAGGAATTCACCATGGGGGTATCATACTGTGTGTGGAGGAGACTATTTTGGGAGACATTATACTCAGAGAGCCATGAAGGACTTATCATAGTAGGTGAGAAAACTAAAGGGCGTCTCTGGCCACATTACATGATGGCCCAACACTCAGACAGATCATCAGTATCGGCCAGGTTGGGGCCGACATCCAGCTCCACCGCCGATCGGCTGCCCCAGTCTCGACCAGTAATGCAATAAAAAACTCCTACAATGTTTTCTGCATTTTTTTTTTTATAGCAAGCGGATTCTTCAGTATCATCTTTGCGTAGACAGTGATGGTCTCTCAGCAGGACGGAGGGGCTTCAGACAGAGTGCAAATGTCTCAGCTGGAAATGATCACTGTGCAGTTCTGTTGGAGAATATCCTGGTGTGGACAAACAGAATGTGACCAGACAATGTCCTCAGGACTGAGAGAAGGAAGCAGCTTTGGAGCCAGGCGTAGCTTTCCTGAAGTCTCTATGATAAGAGGCTACAATCAAAATCCATTAAACCAATTCATGCCGTCACCTATCAGTCTAATAAGTGTTGGAGCCCCGGAGCGCTGATCGTCGGGGAAGTTAAGGATCCGGCATATCCGATTTTTGTTGGCGAATCGTTTTGATCTCTTTGTTGAAACGGCAACACCAAGTAGAAGGATAAAAAACATTTTTGAAATCTCTCAATTTATTCTGTATCATATCACGTTTAGGTCACACAACCTGAGTGCTGAGTGGCGCCAGCAACACCCGGCCTGGAAACGAAAGACGTCTCCTGCGACACTTTGGAGAAATGGCCGCACCATGGGTTCCACCAAATCAATGTAACGCGGAGCTGTTAGTCCACCTGGAATGAAGACCAGAGGGGTCCGGACTCCGCACATTATGCCGCTCTGAACTTGCTCCAGTTTTTTGATGTCTTTTTTTACAATGTAGTTTCCAAAACTGGACCCAGTATTCACAGATGAGACCTGACCAAGGAGGAGTAGAGGGGAGAATGACGACTCTACGCTTCTCTTATACATCCCAGAACTGTGTCTGCCTTTATACATCGGTCTGTATAGGAGATATAGGAGGAGCTGAAAACACAACAATGATGGAAGACTGTCTGCAATGCTGCTTCATTTTTAATGTCAGATAAACAGGAGCAAAAACAAAAATAAAAGGTTGTGAAGGTGGATAAGAGGTCCGGGTGCAATGACCACCATAGGGCTGGCAACAAGTGTTTCATTTTTCTCTTTCAGTGTGGCTGGAACTTTTCAACCTTTTCCCACATATCATGCTTCAAACATAAAGATCCCAAATGTAAATTATTGGTGAAGAATCAACAACAAGTGGAACACAATTGTGAAGTTGAAAGAAATTTATTGGTTATTTTAAATTTTTGTGGAAAATCAAAAACTGAAAAGTCTGGCGTGCAATATTATTCGGCCCCTGTAACTTAATACTTTGTTGCGCCACCTTTTGCTGCGATTACAGCTGCCAGTCGCTTGGGGTATGTCTCTATCAGTTTTGTACATGGAGAGACTGAAATTCTTGCCCATTCTTCTTTGGCAAACAGCTCGAGCTCAGTGAGATTTGATGGAGATCGTTGTGAACAGCAGTTTTCAGCTCTTTCCACAGATTCTCCATTGGATTGAGGTCTGGACTTTGACTTGGCCATTCTAACACCTGGATATGTTTATTTGTGAACCGTTCCATTGTAGATTTTGCTTTATGTTTGGGATCATTGTCTTGTTGGAAGACAAATCTCCGTCCCAGTCTCAGGTCTTTTGCAGACTCCAACAGGTTTTCTTCAAGAATGGTCCTGTATTTGGCTCCATCCATCTTCCCATCAATTTTAACCTTCTTCCCTGTCCCTGCTGAAAAAAAGCAGCCCAAACCATGATGCTGCCACCACCATGTTTGACAGTGGGGATGGTGTGTTCAGGGTGATGAGCTGTGTTGCCTTTACGCCAATCATATCGTTTGTCATTGTTGCCAAAAAGTTCGATTTTGGTTTCATCTGACCAGAGCACCTTCTTCCACAGGTTTGGTGTCTCCCAGGTGGCTTGCTGCAAACTTTAAACAACACTTTTTATGGTTATCTTTGAGAAATGGCTTTCTTCTTGCCACTCTTCCATAAAGGCCAGATTTGTGCAGTGTACGGCTGATTGTTGTCCTATAAACAGACTGTCCCACCTCAGCTGTAGATCTCTGCAGTTCATCCAGAGTGATCATGAGCATCTTGGCTGCATCTCTGATCAGTCTTCTCCTTGTTTGAGATGAAAGTTTAGAGGGGCGGCCGGGACTTGGTAGATTTGCAGTGGTATGATGCTCCTTCCATTTCAATATGACCGCTTGCACAGTGCTCCTTGGGATGTTTAAAGTTTTGGAAATCATTTTATATCCAAATCCGGCTTTAAACTTCTCCACAACAGTATCACGGACCTGCCTGTTGTGTTCCTTGGTCTTCATGATGCTCTCGGTGCTTCACACAGAACCCTGAGACTATCACAGAGCAGGTGCATTTATACGGAGACTTGATTACACACAGGTGGATTATATTTATCATCATTAGGCATTTAGGACAACATTGGATCATTCAGAGATCCACAATGAACTTCTGGAGGGAGTTTGCTGCACTGAAAGTAAAGGGGCCGAATAATATTGCACGCCCCACTTTTCAGTTTTTGATTTTCCACAAAAATCTAAGATAACCAATAAATTTCGTTCAACTTCACAATTGTGTTCCACTTGTTGTTGATTCTTCACCAAAAATTTACATTTGGTATCTATGTGTGAAGCATGATATGTGGGAAAAAGTAGAAAAGTTCCAGGGGGCCGAATACTTTTGCAAGGCACTGTATGTACACAGTCTATCCATATAGTCTTGGCTCCCTGTGTGTTGTTGGTTACCTCCCGCCAGGTGGTCAGGTCTTTAGTGACTTGAGGCTGATTGGGGTCCACAGTATATCATAGACCACCAGACATGCCCCCCCCTGGCAAGGTGATGCTGAGCAGTACAATAGTGATGAGGAATGACTTGTGTTCATTACAGGCACTAATGACGGTGACCATAGATACAATCCACATCACAAGGACCCGACACATTCATATGTACATCAGGGAGGGCCGGGGCCGTGTGTGCGCCCCCCCCGCATGTGTATACCCCAATACACAACAACCCAACTCCAGGGACATGTTTGTTTTCCTTTTTCTAGATAACAGCAACCACTGGGAACAAATATCTATCTGTTATCTATCATCAATTAATTTGTGTCTATTATCTATTTATCTATTGAGAAAACAAAAAGCAGCACAGGCAGATAGCGTTCCTGGGTGCCGTGCCTCTAAGGCTCACAATCCTGAGCCGAAACGTCGCCATTTTGGGCAATTAAATAGTCACATTTTTTCATTCTGAACTTGTGTGCTGCCTTCGTTTTTTTGTCTGTATCTATTATCTATCAATCATCTATTTATTATGTATTATCTATTATGTATCTATTATTATCTATCCATATTTATCTATCTCAGTATCTTTTATACCCATTTTATGTTAATCTTAAGTGACGTAAGAAGCCAATAAAGGAGAAGCCATAGTATTTGTGCTGTAAAGTCTTGAGATGTGTGGGGTATGAGGTGGGTGCTGGGCTCCCGTCGGTGCCTCTGGTAGGAGGCGGTGAGAAGAGGCAGGTAGCGCCTTCATCTTCAGAGGAGGACAGTACTTTGTTACATACATTTCCAGCTTATCCGCATTCTGCAGCAGCTGAGACGCAGTCATCAGAGAAAGTGCAAAAGGTATGAGCTGCAATAACGAGTTCAGTGGAAAAACTTTCCCCATCAAAAAATTCAATTCCCCTGTAAGATAGAGTTTTAATCAAAATTATTCAGTCCTCCCCATTGCAAAATAGTAGTAACATTTCTGTTGTTTGTAATAAACAATGAAAGAAGAACAATGGAAATGGCTGAAGATAACAAATGTGTCAAGCGGTTTCAACAAATTTACTAGAAAGTGCCCCTTTTACTGACAACTGCAGTCACAGGATTATTCATCCCATCGTGACAAGTATCTTATTTCCTAGTAGAGCCCCTCTGGCTGTTATAACCTGTTGTCCCTCTGGCTGTTATAACTTGTTGCTTTTCTGGCTGTTATGACCTGCTGCAGATGTGAAGCATAGCCAGACACCATCTTCTGGCAGTGAATCTTAGCCCTGTGGCTGGGCTTCACAGAACTGCATTTTCATATATAGATACTAAAATACTGTAGCATTGCAGTATATCAAACAATCAGATGATCACAGGTTCAAATCCTCAAAGGAGATTCCCCTTGAGGTCAGAAACAGATGGCCGGACATATTATCTATCAGGACTTTTTTTGGTAAACAGAATTCATGATTCCATTTACCACAGCAATTCTTCCATGTCCTGAAGCAGCAAAACAACCCCAGACCATCACATTCCACCACCATATTTTACTGTTGGTATGATGTTCCTTTTCTGAAACACTGGGTTACTTCTACGCCAGATATAATGGGACATACATCTTCCAAAAAGTTCAACTTTTGTCTCGTCAGTCTACAGAGTATTCTCCCAGAAGTCGTGGGGATCATGAAGATGTTTTCTGGCAAAACCGAGACGAGCCTTTATGTTCTTATTGCTCAGCAGTGGTTTTTGACTTATAGTTGAGTCATGAACACTGACCTTAACTGAAGCAAGTGAGGCCTTTGGATGTTGTTGTGTGGTCTTTTGCGACCCCTTGGATGAGTCGTCTCTGTGCTCCTGGGGTAATTTTGGTCGGCTGGGCACTTCTGGGAAGATTCACCACTGTTCCATGTTTTTGCCACTTATTTATAATGGCCCTCATTGTGGTTCACCAGAGTCCCAAAGCTTTATAAATAGCTAAAACCTTTCCCAGACTGATGTCAATTACTTTGTTTCGCATTTGTTCTAGAATTTCTTTGGATCGAGGCATGATGTCTAGCTTTTGAGGAACTTTGGTCTACTTCACTTAAATAGAACCTGCCTAACAAAGTGATTTCTTAATTGAGAACAGGTGTGGCAGTAATGAGATCTGTGTGTGGCTAGGGAAATTGATCTCAGCTTTCCAAAGATGTGAAAAACCACAGTTAATTTATGGGGTTAAACCCCCTTTTTTTTTTTTTTCACATAGGGTCCTGTAGGTTTGGATGTCTTTTTCCCTTAATAATAAAGACTTTCATTTATAGGCTGCGGTCACACTAGCAGTATTCGGTCAGTATTTTACATCAGTATTTCTCAGCCAAAACCAGGAGTGGGTGATAAATGCAGAAGTGGGGCATAAGTTTTTTATTATACTTTTCCTCTAATTGTTCCACTCCTGGTTTTGGCTGAGAACATACATAGTAACATAGTTTGTAAGGCCGAAAAAAGACATTTGTCCATCCAGTTCAGCCTATATTCCATCATAATAAATCCCCAGATCTACGTCCTTCTACAGAACCTAATAATTGTATGATACAATATTGTTCTGCTCCAGGAAGACATCCAGGCCTCTCTTGAACCCCTCGACTGAGTTCGCCATCACCACCTCCTCAGGCAAGCAATTCCAGATTCTCACTGCCCTAACAGTAAAGAATCCTCTTCTATGTTGGTGGAAAAACCTTTTCTCCTCCAGACGCAAAGAATGCCCCCTTGTGCCCGTCACCTTCCTTGGTATAAACAGATCCTCAGCGAGATATTTGTATTGTCCCCTTATATACTTATACATGGTTATTAGATCGCCCCTCAGACGTCTTTTTTCTAGACTAAATAATCCTAATTTCGCTATTCTATCTGGGTATTGTAGTTCTCCCATCCCCTTTATTAATTTTGTTGCCCTCCTTTGTACTCTCTCTAGTTCCATTATATCCTTCCTGAGCACCGGTGCCCAAAACTGGACACAGTACTCCATGTGCGGTCTAACTAGGGATTTGTACAGAGGCAGTATAATGCTCTCATCATGTGTATCCAGACCTCTTTTAATGCACCCCATGATCCTGTTTGCCTTGGCAGCTGCTGCCTGGCACTGGCTGCTCCAGGTAAGTTTATCATTAACTAGGATCCCCAAGTCCTTCTCCCTGTCAGATTTACCCAGTGGTTTCCCGTTCAGTGTGTAATGGTGATATTGATTCCTTCTTCCCATGTGTATAACCTTACATTTATCATTGTTAAACCTCATCTGCCACCTTTCAGCCCAAGTTTCCAACTTATCCAGATCCATCTACTGATGTAAAATACTGACCAAATACTGCTAGTGTGACGGCAGCCATAAACTGCATTTTCTGATTACTTGTGTTATCTTTGTCTAAAATTTACGTTTGCTTGGTGATCTGAAACATTTAAGCTATGTGCGGATTTTTCCGCACTGTTTTTGCAAAGGGAATTTGCCGCGGTTTTTGTGCAGATTCCTATTGTGGAGCAGGTGTAAACCGCTGCGTAATCCGCACAAAGAATGGACATGCTGTGGAAAAAAACACCGCTATGTTTTCGCACGTTTTTTTCCGCAGCATGTGCACTGCGGATTTTGTTTTCCATACGCTTACATGGTGCTGCACAACGCATGGAAGACTGCTGCAGATCTGCAGCAAAATCTGCAACGTGTGCACATTTTCTTAAAGGGAACTTGTCAGCATGGTTGTGCATAGTAACCTACACAGTGTCAGGTCGCTACCGTTATACTGAATAAAATGATATCTTGTTTGATGAAATCTGTCTTGTGGTTGTTTCTTAATCTTTATTTTCAGCTTTGTGTTGATGGATGGATAGATAATGTGTGCAAACTAAAGCGCTGCGGAATATGGTAGCGCTATATAAAAGATTATTATTATTATTGAGATGGATGGATTGAGAGACGTATGGAGATAGATGGGTGGAT